>NC_083592.1:28042960-28242960 GCF_027579695.1 Neoarius graeffei | reverse complement strand
CATTATATCCAATTTAATCCACTGAGCTCATAATATTGAAATATATTACTTTGATAACCACACATTTATATTTATCTGAAATTCAAAAAGTGTTTTGTCTCAGTGTTCACATTTTAAAATTCATATTTTCAACAACAAAATGTAAAATAAAATGAGCATCTACACAGATCAGCTGTAACATTAAAACCACCTGCCCAGTATTGTGTAGGTCTCCTTTGTGCCACCAAAACAGCTCGGACCTGTCAAGGTATGGACTCCACAAGACCTCTGAAAGCGTGCTGTTGTATCTGGCGCCAAGATATTATCAGCAGATCCTTTAAGTCCTGCAAGTTGAGGCCTCTACGGATTGACTTTTGTCCAGCACATCCCATCAGATTGAAATCTGTGGAATCCGGAGGCCAAGTCAAGAGCTTTGTCATGTTCTTCAAACAATACCTGAACAATTTTTGCAGGCATGGCAGGACGCATTATCCTGCTGAAAGAGGCCAGCGACATTGGGGAACGCTGTTGCCATGAAGGGGTGTACTTGGTCTGCAATGTTTTTTTTACTTTGACACATGTCAAAGTAACATCCACATGAATGCTAAGACCCAAGGTTTTCCCAGCAGAACATTGCCCAGAACATCACACTGCCTCCACCAACTTCACTTCTTCCCATAGTGCATCCTGGTGCCATCTCTTCTTCCCCAGGTAAGAAACACACACGCACCCAACCATACACAATGTTTAAAAAATAAATAAATAAAATAAAGTGGAGGGAGGGAGGGAGGGAGGGAGGGAAGGAAGGAAGGAAGGAGGGAGGGAGGGAAGGAAACACCCATTGCAATTCATCAGACCAGGCCACCTTCTTCCAGTGCTCCATGGTCCAGTTATCGTGCTCATGTGCCCATTGTAAGCGCTTGTTGGGGTGGACAGGAGTCAGCATGGGCACCCTGACTGGTCTGGAACCACACAGCCCCATTCACAGCAAGCTGTGATGTACTGTGAGTTCTGACACCTTTCTATCATAGCCAGCATTCACTTTTTCAGCAATTTGTTCTACAGTAGCTTTTCTATGGGATCAAACCAGATGGGGTAGCCTTCGCTGCCCAAATGAATCAGTGAGCCTTGGGGGCCCATAACTCTGTCACCGGTTATCCTACGTTGGACCACTTTTGGTAGGTACTAATCACTGCATACTGGTAACACCCCACAAGATGTGCCATCTCAGAGATGCTCTGACACGGCCAACTATCCATCACAATTTGGCTCATCAAAGTCACTCTGATCCTCAGACTTGCCCATTTCTCAATCACATCAACTTCAAGAACTCACTGTTCTCTTGCTGCCCAATATTATCCCCAGCCCTTGACAGGTGCCATTGTAATGAGAAAATTAATGCTTTTCTCTTCACCTGTCAGTGGTTTTCATTTCATGACTGATCAGTGTATATTCACAAAGGTTTTTTTTTTTTAAGTGTTTACAAATTAAGGTTCAGCTATTCCTGGGGTGCCATGGTAATGGCCCGCAGGCCGGATACGGCCCGATTGGTCATCACATCCGGCCCGGTGGTTCATGAGACTTTTTTTTTTTTAAATAATAAATTAATAAAACTCGAATGTTGTGGGGTTTTTTTTTCGTAATGATTTTAAATCTAATGTTTCAATTTGATTCCATTTTCGTGTAATCCATCGGTTCGTTTTTAGCTGCTCTCTGCTTGCTGCAGCACGCGCAGGTGCAATGACCCGGATTTAATGTAGAGTAGGCTAGTTGTTGCTCGTTCACAAGCAACAACAGTCTAAAAAGAGAAAAGTTGATTCTGAGGGTCGCATCTTTCAGGAAAAATGGAGAGAGAAATACTTTTTCTGGGAAGTAGGGGGAAAACCTGTTTGTCTGATTTGTTCGCAACAAGTGGCTGTACCGAAGGAATACAATGTCAAAAGACATTACGAGACCCACGCCGACAAATACAGCCAATTCACCGGGCAACGCAGGACTGAAAAGCTAAATGAGCTTGCCTCAAACCTTCAAAAACAGCAAGCAGCTTTCTCAAAGTCTCGAGAGACACATGAAGGTTCGTTTTAATATCATACATCATCTTCAGTTCTCCTTTAATGTTAAATGCAGCTGTTTTCAAAGAGGGGTGTCTCAATATCTTTGTTGTACATTTTATTTCATGTTAGGGGCAGTGAAGGCGAGCTACATCATCGCGTGGGAGATCGCAAAAAAGTGTCCAAGCCATTTTCGGAGGGTGCATTCGTCAAGGATCAATACGCATCTGTTGGAATCCAATCTTTCTATCAGTCATTGCCACCAGAGTACCCAATTATCACGGCCTTTGCCGGTAAAATACTCTGTATGTTCGGGACAACATATTTATGTGAACAGGCATTTTCAGTAATGAATATTAATAAATCGAAACTGCGTAGTTGTCTGACCCATGGACATCTCAACGATGTCATGAAAATAGCAACTGCCCAGAGTCTGTCCCCCAATGTCGACAAGCTGGTAAAAAGTAAAAGACTTCTGGCTTCCACATGTAAAATGTAGCTGGTATTTCTCCCCCATGTAACCTTGTGCTGTGTGCTTGAGGGGGAATAAACAGGATGGGTGTGTGGAAATATATGTGGGACTTGACCAGCAAAGTTAATGTGCCATCTGTAGTTTGTTTTTATTGGTATGTTCAGTCATATTTGGCTCTTTTAAACTAATGCTACTGGATATTTAGTCACTTGACCTATTGGTGGAATTATTTACCCTGGCACTTCTTCTTTCTTTTGACTCGTTTAGGCCTACTTGCCAATCGTTTTAATTGGCCTAATTAGGCCTATGCATTGACATGTTTTTGATGTGCAAGATCAATAAATCTGATCTAAGTCATTTACAGTTTACACTTGTGTTATTTGTGTCTTAGTCCATTTCTGTAGCATTTTTTTTTATAAATGTAGGCTACTTGCATGCTTAGACTGTCACATTTTCAGAGGGTAAATTGCTTTTGTCTGCCATGTTATTGTGCGCCTCATTTTGAGGCTATAGCTTTACAATTCTTTTTGGGCGTATAGGCCTTCAAAAATCATATAAAATAATGTCCTTTTGTTGAGTTAGTGTCTGGTCTTTTCAGGCCAAAAGTGTAATTCGGCCCCCAAGGTCCCACTTGAAAAAAATCTGGCCCCCTTACCAATTTCACCCTGGCACCCCTGAGCTATTCCGTTAATTCAAGTTTCAGATCTTCAGAAAACTGGTTGCTCATTCCAGATTTAGCCAGTTTAATTAATTTAGCAAAATTCACTTGTAATACAAGTTAAGAACCTGGGCTACTTATGGATGGACAAACTTGTATTTTTTTATTTTACAAAAGCGAATTTGAATATCTGAAAACTTAATTATACAAATAAACACTAAAAACTATATTAATATAGACATTCTATACATTTGAACTAGATAGAACTCGACGCCAATGGCGTCGATGGGGATGCCTCCGCCCGGTAGACTACACGCCTTATTAAGTTGTGATTTGGGGATGGACATTTGACCTCACAGTAATCTTGACCTGGTGAAATTACTTGTATTAGCCTTGGAGATATTGTGTTCACAAGGGTCTCGGACAGACATTTGACCTCACAGTGACCTTGACCTTAGACCTTTTTGATCTCAAAATCTAATGAGTTTATCTTTGTCCCCAAATACACAAATGGTGAAAGTTTGGTGAAATTCCTTTCATCTGCCTTGGAGATAGTGTTCACAAGGTTTTCGGACAGACATTTGACCTCACAGTGACCTTGACCTTAGACCTTTTGATCTCAAAATCTAATCAGTTCATGTTTGTCCCAAAGTGCACAAATGGTGAAAGTTTGGTGAAATTCCTTTCATTAGCCTTTGAGATATCGCGTTCACAAGGTTTCGGGACGGACGGACGGACGCACGCATGGACGGACAACCCGAAAACATAATGCCTCCTGCACCTTACGGTGGCGGAGGCATAAAAAATGTGAATATCTGAAATAAGACTACTCGATTAGTTCATCGAAAACAAACAAACACAAACTTGTGGTTATCAAAATAAAGGTCTCAATGCTACAAATTCAATGGAGTCTAAATTTCATTTTTAAGAACTTAATGGCTCTATTAAGCTTTAGGTCTTTTTTTTTTTTTGCCATAAATTCCCAGCCAAGCATGGACTGTATATTTATTCTGATAGCTTTAACACGCAAATAGAAATGCATGGGTGTCTAACCTGGCCAGAGCGATGGTGCGCAGGAGGCGCTCGGTGGTCTCAGACAGGTTCGACGGTACCAGGATCTCTACAGGTTGGATCCTCAGAACTCTGGCCTCCAGCTCTGAGCGAGATGTGTTATCTTTAAAACAGTCTACCATCACGTCACCAATGCTGGGCTGCACCACCTGAGGAACAGCAACATGCTATAATGAACGGAAAAACCTTTGTGCTGAGCAGACAAAAACCAATCACAGTGTTTTAAACCAATAAATGTGTTAGCTTTATTTACTAGATTACAGATGTCTTAATTACAAAACAAAAGTTTTCATTGCTTAAATGTAGTAAAATTACATTTGGATAAATGAAAACTAAAATTTAAAACGTGCTAAAAACAAAATTCCCTGATATTCCATGACCTGGACCAAGAAATACATCAAATCCCCTGACTTTCCATCTCTGGAATAGACTTTTTAATTTTAAGAACTCGTGACTTGGACTTGAGCGCTGATGACTCAGACTCGTGCATTAACTGCATTCGGACTCATCAATTGGAGACAAGGACTCAGATTTTTTTCTTTACTTTTTGTAACATGACATTTTGTGCAAGAGTGTCACACCTGCATGCCTTGGCGCATGCAGCAGATAGACTCTTGTGCGTGCGCCGTAAACGACTCCTACTTGCACAGGATTAAGGCGCAATTAGCGTGCCTATATAAAAACTGTGAAAATGCACTTACTTTGCAAAGTATTGAGTTGTGTTGCTGACACGTTACCGAGCCTTATTTCCTTGTTTTGTTTCCTGATCCCCGATTTCCTGTTTCTCGTCTTTGACTCTGCCGAGTCTACGATAGCCTGTTTGTACCTCGCTCGACCTACTGCCCGTTTCATCGTTTTACAATTTTGCCTTCTGGATTGTTTACCTGTATTCACTTGTATTAATAAACACACCTTGTGCACTTATATCCGTCTCCCAACCATCTCTAACAGAACAGTTCGCACTCCCTGACAAAGAGAAAGCACATTCACCTGTTCATACGTCATGTTCAGGAACAAACTAATGTTAATGTCGCTAAAACAGCCACTATCAAATGGTGTGGTTGGAGTCTTGTTGTCAGATTCGACTCAGATCAATAGTGGACTCAACTTGAACTCGACTCAAACGTTTTTTTAATGACCTGGACTTGAACGCTGGGGACTCGAGACTGGACTCGGACTCGAGGTTTAGTGACTCAACTACAATACTGGTTTATAGTATAAAATTTAAGACCATGTACAGGATAATAATAATTCAAAATTATTATTATATTTCAAATTCAGTTAATAATTAAGGCCTTAGATTTGCAAAATGTAAATGTCAGATAAAAGGATCCACAGACACCCCGCATATTTCTGTAGTATTTAGATTTATAAAATAAAAAACTCTTACCACCAAGCCAACAGTCGGCTCTTTACTCGGTTTCTCCCAGCTCTCACTCACACACATCAGGTAGCTGCTGGCTGTGTCCTGCACTACATCTTCAGCTTGCTCCAAGTCCCCTAACTTCAACAAGGGGTTCAGATCTGAAATAAAGTGAACAGTCAGTCCGTCATGGGGATGGATGAATGAATGAATGAATCTCACACACACGGATTAAAGCAAAAAAAAAAAAAATCCTGAGCCTGGACTTTTTAGATACATGCAAGCAACTCTATTCACCATATGGACGGTCGGTTGGAAGAGTTGGCACACAATATAGACCTATATATATATATATATATATATATATATATATATATATATATATATATAAAAAATGTTTTATGTGGTTGCAGGGGTCGTAATATGCGACATGAACACATTCACAGGGTCAAAAAGACTGCATGAACGATTGCAGACTAATGGCCCTTTTCCACTACCCTTTTTCAGCTCACTTCAGCTCGCTTCAGCCCGACACGGTTCGCGTTTCGACTACCTCAGGGCAGCACGACTCAGCTCGCTTCAGCCCTACTTAGCACCCAAAACTTGCATGGTTTTGGAGTGGGGCTGAAGCGAGCCAAACCGAGCTGAGTGGGGCTGGGGGCGTGAGGAGACACTCCCCTGTGCACTGATTGGTGAGGAGGAGTGTCCTCACACGCCCACACGCCCCGCGAGCACGCTGGGATCTGTAAACACCGTAAACCCGGAAGAAGAAGAATTACGAGAATTTCTGAAGCCTTATGCGCCTCGCCTCATCTATACGCTCTTGCCAGTATCTGTTGGCGTTGTCGGTGACAACAAGCCACAGCACCAAGACCAGCAACACTAACGACTCCATGTCCTCCATGTTTATTGTTTACTATCCGGGTCGTGAGACTACCGCTTAAAAGGTCACTGATGTCACCGTTTGCGCCTCCTAACGACATCACGTGACGTCCACCCACTTTCGCTAACTCCACCCAATGTGTCCACCCACTTCCAGCCAGCACCGTTCAGCGCGGTTGTAGTCGAAATGCAACTCCAACAGCCCCACTCAGCCCGACTCAGCCCAACTCAGCACGGCACGGCTCAGCCCAACTCAGCCGCGTTGGTAGTGGAAAAGCGGCATAAGTTTGACTTTTGAAAATGCAATACCAAAAACGGCCAGTAGATGGCAAAAGTGCACCTCACCAAAATATGCTACATGTAGCATTTAGGATTTCTTTTGATATCAAATTTTGCTGCTAAGCTTTGTCCTTAACAGGTTACAAATTGACCTACAATCACAAGGTGAACTGTTACAAGGGTATGTGAAATTCAGTCTAGCATTGGAAAAATAAAATCTTTGTAACCATTTAATTTAGGGTACATTAAAAGGACAGTGGTTTACTTTTTAAACAGTTTTAATAATTCAACAATTTCAACATTTCAATAACTTTTAACTTTGTTCATCAGAAATAATGGCAAATTAAATACACAGATATTAATAGAAAATAGAAAGTCAAGTGTATAAATAACATAAACATCAACTTCTACATGACGTGATAACTTAAATCAGATAGTTAGATTACTTAGATTCCCAAAAAGATCAGCTGGCAAGCTGATTTGAAATAGTCTGGCTAACGCGACTTCAAAGCTCGTGTTGTGTCACGCTTAGGCTGGGCGGGCCCAGGCTAGATTTGAAATGGACATTTTACTTAATGCAATTTTGTCTTCCACTATTTTTTTTTTTTTTTTACACAGATCGACCAGGGGTTGCGCGAGCGTGAAGGAGAGGTTGTGTTTTGCGAGAAATGCGCACACCCGTATTTTCAAGTCACACACGGTCAGTTATGGATGCCGGTACATCAGATGTTGTTGTTGCTCCTGGTAAGCGCGTCGTGTGTGGGACAGCGCAAACAGCTGCTCTGTGAGCAGGGTCTGACTTGCGTCTAGGAAGAACCTCTTTGCCGCTGGATGCATATATGAGCTTCTTGGAGCACAGCGTGCAGAAGCAAGTGGCTGACTCCCTCAACTTCCTACACCAACTGCTAAATGGCTTGCCATCTCGTCCAATCTCCTCCAGCCATGCCCAGCGCCATTTATTCTTCAAACCTTTATCTATGGCGAGGGTATTTTCCCCTGGCTTCATATACTGCATCTTCCCCACTCCATGACATTGCCGCTCTCTCTAATTCTGAAGTTGCTCGAGGCACGTTGTGTTAAGACCCGCCCCGTTTTACTTCTGACTGGCTAAGGGCCCGTTTACACGAGGACGCTGTCGTGCAAAAACGACTAAATATTTTATCGGAAGTGCCTTTCATCTACACGGGGACGGCATTTCTGAGGCTGAAAAACGGAAAAAATTGAAAACGCCTTCCAGAGTGGATAAGTTAAAAACAGCCCCCGTTGCATATCCGTCTAAACTACCCAATACGCGAAACTCTGCTCGGATCTGCTCACGTCGGGTACGCATTTACGTCATACATATGTCATATACTGTACATGCCAGCCCGGGAAGTAAGAAAGTAAGTAAAAAAGTAAGAGCATGTCTGATTACATCGCTCCAACGGACCTTCAAGCTGCTCTGGCAGCTTTAATAAACGTCCAGGAGTCCTTCGAACATCTATACCGAATCTGCACATATACCGTTAATGAGCAGAGGCGGGTATAGTATGCTCTTACTTTTTTACTTACCATAGCCAGAGTAGTCAAAGTTTTCGCGGCGCAGATGTGCAGATCAGACAAGACGGAAGACGTTGCGCATGCGTGCAGACATAGCGGAGGTCTTTCACAGCACCACCTAGCCGCCTGGCATGCACATCCAATTGAATTCCACACATTTATGCGTCACCGTATAGACGCAGATTTCCTCCTTGAAAACGGCCGTGTAGACGCGGAAAAAAGTGAGAACGAAAACGGACTTTTGCGTTTTTGTTTCAGACCGTCCCCGTGTAAAGTGGGCCTAATACTGTTAGTTTCAGAACCGGAGAGTTGCGCTTCTTTCCTATCATTGGCAGAGAACGAACACACTCGAAAGCCATGGGGTTATCGAACATTTTTTTCCTCCTAATAATATATATATATATATATATATATATATATATATATATATATATATTTTGCCCGCAGTCAAGCGCTGCACGCCGGAAATCCGGCAGGGGGCCGGAATACTTTAATCCCTGCACACACACACACACACACACACCTCGTGAAACATATATATTCTTACAACTTAAATCAGAAAAAGTTGGGACGGTTTGTTGAAACTGAAATGAAAACTGAAATTTGTTTTTAAAAAATAAATAAAAATAAAAAATAATCTTTGCTCGCTGTATCCTTTAATGAATTACTCTTAAAACAGCATTAAAAACTATACAAAGAGATGAGATGTTGCACTCAAAACAATACAACAGCACATTCTTTGATGTTTTATTTCATTAATTGTATTGTATTTTCAAAATAAAAACACGCCAATTTTGATTCTTGAAACACATTTAAAAAAAAGTTGGGACGGTAAAGCATTTACCACTTTATAACGGCGCAATCCTTCTCACAACACTTAAAAGATGTTTAGGGACTGAAGACACCAAGTGAGGAAATGTTTCAGGTGTTATTTTGTCCCATTCTTCGTGCAAACAGGTCATAAGCTGTGCAACAGTACAGAGTCATCGTTGTCATATTTTTCCATTTAAAAAAAAAAAATCTCCACACATTCTCTATTAGGGACAGATACCCTCTTCTCCCACAGCAATGCCTTTGTAATGTGTGCAGAATGTGGTTTTGCATTCCATAGATGCTAAAAATGGCAACTGGACTTGCTTGAAATTCTTGAAGACGTTTCACGTCTCATCCAAAAGGCTTTTTCAGTTCTGTCTGACTAGTGGGGAGTTCCAGGTATTTATCCTCTGGTGGGCCAAAAGCACCCTAAGGAGAGTCATTGAATCATCCTGTAGGTGTAGATCACTGGGGGCCGGGTATAAACGGCGTTAGCAGCCTAGAGGGTCATTAGGGTGATCTGTGGGTCGTGGGTTCTCTCTGCCATCATGCGAGTCATTGAAGTCAGCTGAGTTTTGGTGTGGATGCGTATTCAGTTTTCTGGGAAGTGTACCAAGGACTGTATTGTAGGTGGCTGATAAGTGGTATCTCAGACCACCTCCTCTGTTCAGTGATGGTCGTTCCAGGTTGACGAAGATGACTTCTTTTACTCCTCTTTCAAAACCACTGGTCTTCTCTGACTAGAGTGCGTACATTGCAGTCCTGAAACATCCAGTTGCTTTTTTTTTTTTTTTTAAAGCACCTATGGTTTACTGTGACCTGGATGACTGACAACCTTCACAGACGTGGTTTTGCATTGTCTTGTTGCAATATCCCTGGAAAAGATGTCATCTTGAAGGCAGGACACGTTGCTACAAAACAGGGATGAGAGTGGGTGGTCACCAAAAAAGCAGAAAACAAGATGGCGTCCAAAGCCGGGGGTCTGGGAGGGATACCCCCCCAGGAAAATTTTGAAAAATAAGGCCTTACAAACCACTTTTCCTGCAATCTGAGCTGTAGTAGATAAAAAAAATCTGTTGCCTTTTTTATATATTTACATGAAAATATATTTCAAATCAATAGGAGTATTGTTTGAATTCAAAATAAAATCACATTCTACATTCAAGGGTATGGTTATAATTTATGATCAACAAAAATGACAAACTAAATTCACATTAAACGTAAGTTTTATTAATTATCAAAATGTTCATATATTAAATAAAATTTCTTAGGGAGAAAAGGTCAGTCACCCTACAGTATGTCCTCATTAGTTGCATATGATTTCAAAGTCTTTTGAAATATTTAAGTTTTCAAAACTGTCAGCATTAATTCAGATTTACTGACCATCATATACATGTTCAATGTATTAAATCAAACGAATGCTAAGTTTATGGGATAATGTCTATGTACACTTTATACAATTATTTATAGTTCACAGTCACTTCTCATTTTCATTTAATAATTTCGACTTCTTCTTCAGCCTTTTGGCCAAAGACAAAAGCTTGTCAGTCCTCTCTCTGTTTTTTATACCAGCATCGATTTCACGTACCTTCGCTTCGTCTCACTTGTCAACTGTATTCGGCATTTTGAGTAAAAAAGCCGATACGAAGAGAAATGTATTTTTGAAGCGCAGCGATGATGAACATGTGCAAGTTTCGATAAAATAGAACAATGCGGGTACTTTTGTAAGAACTGTTATGATTGGCTATCATGCTCTCACCAGTGATGTTTTGGCCAATTACATTGTAGAAAACACGTATTCTACCGCGAGACTTAGCGAGAATAAGGGCCCGTTTACACGAGGACGCTGTCGGGTAAAAACGACTAAATATTTTATCGGAAGTGCCTTTCGTCTACACGGGGACGGCGTTTCCGAGGCTGAAAAACGGAAAAAATTGAAAACGCCTTCCAGAGTGGATAAGTTAAAAACAGCCCCTGTTGCATATCCGTCTAAACTACCCAATACGCGAAACTCTGCTCGGATCTGCTCACGTCGGGTACGCGTTTACGTCATACATATGTCATATACTGTACATGCCAGCCCGGGAAGTAAGAAAGTAAGTAAAAAAGTAAGAGCATGTCTGATTACATCGATCCAACGGACCTTCAAGCTGCTCTGGCAGCTTTAATAAATGTCCAGGAGTCCTTCAAACTTCTATACCGAATCTGCACATATACTGTTAATGAACAGAGGCGGGTATAGTATGCTCTTACTTTTTTACTTACTTTCTTACTTACCATAGCCAGAGTAGTCAAAGTTTTCGCGGCGCAGATGTGCAGATCAGACAAGACGGAAGACGTTGCGCATGCGTGCAGACATAGCGGAGGTCTTTCACAGCACCACCTAGCTGCCTGGCATGCACATCCAATTGAATTCCACACATTTATGCGTCACCGTATAGACGCAGATTTCCTCCTTGAAAACGGCCGTGTAGACGCGGAAAAAAGTGAGAATGAAAACGGACTTTTGCGTTTTTGTTTCAGACCGTCCCCGTGTAAAGTGGGCCTAAAGATGGCGAAAATGTAAACATGTAACATCGTCGTACGCTTGAGTATCACGAAGGAACATACCCCAACCCCCCCTCAATGAAAAAAAAAATCTCAACGGATTTGGCATAATATCAATTTTTGCTCAGAAAAAGCAGAAATCCGCCAAAAAGCAGAAAACTCTCATCCCTGACAAAATCTCAATGTACTTTTCTGCATTAATGCTCCATCACAGAAGTGTAAGTTACCTTTACCAAGGGCACTGACACAACCCCATACCATGACAGACCCTGGCTTTTGGACTTGTTGCTGGTAACAGTGTGGATGGTCCTTTTCCTCTTTGGTCCGATGCACACAGTGTCCATTTCTTACAAAAAAAAAAGACCTGGAATGCTGATTCGTCTGACCACAGTACACGTTTCCACTGTGTGATGGTCCATCCCAGATGCCTCCGAGCCCAGAGGAGTCGATGGCACTTCTGGACAAAGTTACTATAAGGCTTCCTTTTTACACAGTAAAGTTGTAACTGGTATTTGTGGATGTAATTTGGAATTGTAGTCTTTGACAAAGGTTTGCCAAAGTAATCCCGAGCCCATGTGGTTCTATCAGCTACAGTCGAATGACCGTTCTTGATGAAGTGCCGTCTGAGGGATCAGAGATCACGGGTGTTCAGCTTAGGCTTGTGCCCTTGCCCTTTACACACGGAAATTCCTCCGGATTCCTTGAATCATTTAATGATGTTATGTACCACAGAAGGTGAAATATCCAAATTCTTTCGTATCTTTCTTTGAGGAACATTGTCTTCAGCATTTCAGTAATTTTTTCCATTTGTTGACACACTGAATATCCTCAGCCCATCTTGAAACTCAGGGTCTTCAGTCCCTCAAACACTAGGCCTTTCCTGGACACTGATTTTGCACCAAATCATGATTACAATCACCTGTTGACATCACCCGTTTCAAATCACATGATTATTTAACTGTTTTGGAATGTGCTGCAGGCCTGAAATGTAGGAATGGATGTAAATTAACAAATGAAACGAAAGGTAGACTGCCTTTCAGATTTTTCAAGTTTAAGTCATAAAAAGAGTTTCCCCCGACACCCAATTATTTTTGTTTAGTGGACTGAAAGCTACTGAATTTTAATCACAGACTTCCAATTTTATTATTATTATTTTTTTAAATAGAACAAATAATGAATTTAGAGCCATGTGGCCCTAAATTCTCTGCTATTTTTTTCCTGCTTCACCATGACCCAATTCAAGATACTACGTCATGAATCACGTGGTGGGCTTTCCCTGTTCGTGCGAGGCATTGTGTGATTCAAATTTGAAACAGGAGAGAAAAACGGAGGACGCGAGTGTACGAATGAAACGTGAAAGACCGACTACAGTAACGGAAAGCGAGAAGAAGAGACATCATGTTGCGAAGGAAAGGAAACGCAGGACCAAGCTAATAAATATCGACCAAAAAAAAAAAAACCTGAGACTAATTTCACCTTCAAATAAACTGCTAATCCAAGAGGTTCACATACTTTTGCCACTCACAGATATGTAATATTCGATCATTTTCCTCAATAAATAAATGACCAAGTATAATATTTTTGTCTCATTTGTTTAACTGGGTTCTCTTTATCTACTTTTAGGACTTGTGTGAAAATCTGATGATGTTTTCGGTCATATTTATGCAGAAATATAGAAAATTCTAAAGGGTTCACAAACTTTCAAGCACCACTGTATACATTCTTAGGTGCAAGTAAACTGAAAAGCAGATCCTTTTATTGGACTTTTTTGTACACCACCACTTACCTTGGCTTCATCACACAGTGTGACATTGGTGAGAGCCTGAATGATTTAATGAATCCTTTTTCAAACATGTTTTCTTGCGATTCATAGTTAATTCTGATTTCGAAAAAAAAATTTATTCAATCTATATTTTGTTTATACAAGCAAAAAAAGTAGTAAAAGAGTAAAAAAAAAAAGTTATCTACACACCTTCCCCAACCAGTGTAGACTTGGTATAAAGTGCACTTAGCTGCCGGGTGAAGAGTGAGCTCTTGTTGGCACTGGAGGCTTTGATTGCTGACGTTTCTGTCTGTTTTACAACTCCTACCTATATCATAAGTCATAAAAAGAAATATACAGTGTTACTACTTTCAGCTTGAAAGATACTAGCCAAAAAAAAAAAAAACACACACACCAACTAAGATTACAACAATATAAATAGCTATACAAAAAGAAATATAATCTATACATGCAAACAGACAGGTAACATATTAAGAGGAAAACCAAAGTGTCTTAATATAGAGTTAGGCCAGCACAAGCTCTTAAAACAGCTTCAGCACACTTTGGCCCAGATTCTACAAAACTCTGGGAGTGTACTAAAACATTCATCCATCCATCCATTACCTGTAACCGCTTATCCTGTACAGGGTCACAGGCAAGCTGGAGCCGATCCTAGCTGACTATGGGTGAGAGTCGCCAGATCACCACAGGGCTGACACATATACCCTGTCCACACTAGGGATTTTGTACCGATACGATACTACTTTCGTACCGCAACACCTGTCCACACTAGCAACTATACCGGTACTGTAGCGGTATAACTGTATCAGTACGAAACCCACAAATGTATGGGTTTCATACCAGTACAGTATCGGTACTGTAGCGCTTCGCTGTAGTGTGGACAGATGAAGCGGTTCTGTATCGATACAAATATAATGCGCATGCGCAATGAACCATTCCTACGTCTTCCGGGTTATTCATACAATACAATACGCCCGTGCTTTCCAGCTGTAAATAAAACGTCAAAATGGCTCAAAACGACCGTGGAACTACATGGAGCAAAGAAGGGGGGAGAAAGGGAGAGGGACGGGGAAAGAGGGAGGAAGAAAGGAGGAAGAGGGGAAAAGGGAGAGAAAGGGAGGGGAAGGGAAGAGGGAGAAAGTGAGATTCGTTTTCTTTGTTTCTTTCTCAACCGCCTCGCGCATTTTATACGATTCGACTGAATAAATGACCACCAGAAATACAGACTGTACACTGACAACAAAAACCACACACACGTTGTTTCATCCGCCATATTCTCGGAAGGAAGTTACTCGGTAACCATGGAAACATTTCGCGCACGCGCATTTCAACTACCGTGAAAGAAAACCGCAAACATTTCTCGCTAGTGTGGACAGATGCGCTAAACTGTACCGGTATACTTTGTATCGATACAGATATACCACTATCGTACCGGTATATATGTGAACACAGCTATAGAGACAAACAACCATTCGCACTCACATTCACACCTACAGTCAATTTAAGGCCAATTTATGCTGACAACGCAGTCCTTGCAGATGGCGTCTGCGTAGCCCCCCCCTTCGCAGACGCTCTGCGCGCACCTCCCAAAAATTGTGACCACCGCAGAAGCCTCGCAGACAGCGTCGCAGACAAGAGGGCTCCGATTGGTCCACTCTACATCCGCTGTGCACGCACTTCCGCTTCCCTACTTTCCCGGTTTGGTTTGTTTTCACGACCACCATTTTTAAAAACACGAGCGAAGAGGGAGCAGCACGAACAGCGGTTGATCGAAGAAGTACGTACATCTATACGATTCCAGTTCTAGTCATTATAAGTAACCGGAGGATAAACACTCCACTAACCACACCCACCAACTACTCCTAGCGATTTCGCGACTTCGCGCCCCCTTGCGTTGTGGCGGTGAATAACATCACGCACGCCTATTACTCCCCGCTCAACGATAAATTACAACTGTCTGCGAAAAGCTATCTGCGAAAGCCTTGTCGCAAGAGCATGCAGAGGCCCTTAGCGTCACCAGTTAACCTAACCTGCATGTCTTTGGACTGTGGGGGAAACCGGAGCACCCGGAGGAAACCCACGCGGACACGGGGAGAACATGTAAACTCCACACAGAAAGGCCCCCGTCAGCCACTGGGCTCGGACCCAGAACCTTCTTGCTGTGAGGCAACAATGCTAACCACTACACCACTGTGCCACCCTTGCACTAAAACATATTCTTCTAAAAGTTATTCATTCAACTGGTGTTTTGATTATGGTGATGGAGAGCGCTGTCTAATATACCGAGTCAAAATCTCTCATATACTCCATGTTCAACTGGATTGACATCGAGCAACTGAGAGACACAGCATAAGATTGACATAATTTTCAGACCCAACAAATCGTTCAGTGAGCTCTCGTGCCCTGTGTATTGGGCGGGGCTATCCTAGAAGATACCACTCCCACCAGGATAGAAATGTTTCATCATGGGATAAAGGTGATGAGTCAGGATAAGTTGATTAGCAGTGACTCCTCTCTCTCTCTCTCTCTCTCTCTCTCTCTCTCTCTAAGGGGACAAGGGCCCCAAATCATCTCAACAAGCTTACTTTTTTTTTAATCTTTACAGCCATTTTTCCTTTTCATTCATCACCCATATGTAATTTTTTTGTTACATTTTATAGCAAAACCAAAGCTGAGAACTACACCACTGACTTTGTATCCCTGAGAGACGAGGCGGCGAACATGCACAAATAGGCGAGGAGTCGGGATGCTGGCCGTCATGAAGTTATGATCCAGATGGCAAAAGATGTTTAGCTCCTTTGCAGCAATCTGTAGACATCAGCACAAGGAGACAGACACAGAGATTTAAAGACTCACTGCTTTGATTTTCAACACTGCCAATGTGTCAGTCAGCATAATTAAAGGAAGCTCTAGCTACTGAGCTCCTCAGTATGAGTAAAGATTTAAATAAATGAATAAAAATAATAAGTATGGCCACAGTGCCCATCAACCCATTGAAAAAGGCATGGCCTCAGTAGAAGAGTCAGAGTCTTTGTGCATGTTATACCTGGGCCACACTCAAAGATAACTGGGACAATTAGCTGACAAGCCTCTTGACAATCACAAAAGGGGCCAAGGATTTAGGCTGGACTTAAACAATTAGCTCCCCAGATTATCCCACAGTGTGCAGACCGTAAAATCTATTCTTAACCCACCCAAGCTCATCTTCCTTCAGCCACAGATGCCCCGTTTTAATTTTGCGTAAAGGCAGATTCTACCATAACAGAGGCCGGTTAAGTCCCATCTCCTTAAATTGCTGAATTGATTATTTTGATCATTCTATCAAGTTTTTCTAGTAGCATTTGGGGTCTTGGACATTCACAGTAAATTTTAGGACAGTAGTCCTGGTAACTAATTAATAAAAGCCTGACATGACAGACATGCTAAATGACAATAGAAACACATCGGTTTCTATCATCAAAATCTGACAGACAAACTAACGTCTACCATCATATTCTGACAGACACTCTAGATGACAATAGCAACAAAACTGTTTCTTACATTATTAATCTGACAAATTTAGTAATAATATTAAATACCTCATCACTTGAACCAAATAATAAAATAAAATATTGAAATAAAAAAGATAATTTATTTTCAAAATTGAAATATCAACAATAATTGTCAGAACAGTGACGATAGACACGACTGTGTCACTTTCGCGGGGAAATAACACATTGAAATGGCCTGTCGGCTGAAAGGGTCGCAAGTGGCTCTGATTTATCTCAACTTACGATAGTTTTCCTCCAGAAAAATTTAAATATGAATGCACAAATATATTCTCAATGTTTCTATCGTCAAAAATTTCTATCGTCAGGATAGCTGACTGAAAATCTTACCTTGATTTATTTGATGAAATCTAGCTGTCAGAACTCCAAGTCTTGCCCGGAAGTAAATGTCTGCTGTCACAAAAATCATGCGCAGTAGAATTTCCTCTTTGCGTCAGTCAACATGTGCGTGGTGAGGGCTTGAATTTTGCTATCGTCAGGTGCATTTGACTGACAGACTGACGATAGCATTTTTTAAAAATAACTGTGGGCTTCTCTCGTGAACGAAATAGTTTTTTCGCTGTTACTCTATCTGTTGACACCCAAAAATGATAAAGCCTGCTTCCACACGATAACTACCAAAGATCCATCATGGTTGAGTCTATCGTCAGGTCATCGGACAGAAATTCACTGACGATAGCAACAGGGATAATGAAAGGGATTTTTAAAATGGGAGTTATGTCTGTCAGATATGTCAAAGAAATAGAACTTTATTCTTTAAAAATCTTTTATTGATATACTCAGTGTATTTTTAAATGACGTGCTGTTTTAGAAGACCAAATACCATATTTTCAATCTTGAAAATATTACCTCACTGAAAAAAGGACAAGAAAAATTTCTTATTTTGTGGGCAAGTGGTTAATGGATCCAGTTACGGTAGAATCTGCCTACGTATATATAAATGTGTGTACATTTTTTTATGTATTTATTTTTTTACAAATGTATTTATCATCATGCATAAACCTGGGCAAGAAACATCCACAGATGAGCACATACTGTAACATGGAGTAGCTCTGCTTTTGGCAAGATATACAGTTGTGGTCAGAAGTTTACATACAGTGACATGAATGTCATCTTGGATATGAATGTCATGGCAATATTTGGGCTTTCAGTCATTTCTTTGAACTGTTCTTTTTCTGTGGCAGAATGATTGTACAGCATACAGCTTTAATTAAAAAAAAAACACTAGAATTTGGTGCACAAGTTTTAATTTTCTTTGGGTTTCCTGAAATCAACACAGGGTCAAAAATATACATACAGCACATCTAATATTTGGGTAAAATGTCTCTTCGCAAGATTCACCTTGACCAAACTTTTTTGTTTACCATGAACAAGCTTCTGGCAGAATTCTGTTTGCATATTTCACAACTCTTCATGGTAGAATTCAATTAAATTTGGGTTTTTGTTCTTTGGCATGGACTCGACTTATAAGCACGGTCCATATATTTCCAATAGGGTTGAAGTCAACCTGCTTTATCCTCCACAACCAGCTCTCATGCATGCTTGGGTTCATTGTCCTGTTGTAACGCCCAAATCGTGTTCAAGTTTCTGATGGCTTATGCTGAAGAATTCTAAGGTAGTCCTCTTTCTTCATTATTCCATCCACTTTGTGCAATGAACCAGTTCCACTGGCAGCAAAACAGCCCCAAAGCATGATGATCCTACCACCAAACACCAGCTGGTACAGTGTCCCTCTGTACATGGTGGTCATTGTGGCCAAACAACTCAATCTTTGTCTCATCTGACCATACAGAAGGCTTTTTCTTTGTCCGTGTGGTCAGCTTCAAACTTCAGTTAAGCTTGAAGATGTCAATTTTGGAGCAGGGGGTTATTTCTTGAATAGCAGCCTCTTGGTCCATGGTGATCTGAAGTGCAGACAGTGATCCATCAGCTTCCAGTTGATGGCAGGGCTGTGCCATGGTGGTTCCCGGGTTGTTCCTGACCATCCAAACCAATTTCCTTTCAGCCGAGGGTGATAGTTTGGGCTTTCTTGAAGCAAAGTGGCTTGGCAAAGTGACTACAATTGTTTGAACTGATCTTGGAATTTGCAGTTGTTTAGAAATGGCTCCAAGAGACATTCCAGAGAGGATCTGCGATCCTCTTTCTCAGATCTGTACTGAGCTCCTTGGACTTTCCCATTTTACTGTGTGTTGGTCAATCCAATGAGTGCTGTAAACAAACCCTTTTTATGAAGGCACAGAGAAGCTACCAACTGTAGTCAATCATGATCACTAACAGGAAATTAAGATACCTCGGCCTTGGCAAGATAAGAGACATTTTGGAAGTTTCAGCACCTCTGAAGTAATAATCTAAGTGAGTATGTAAATTTTTGACCTTGTATGTATAATTTTGACCCCATGTTGATTTCAGAAAACCCAAAGAAAATTAAAACTTGTGCACCAAATTCTAGTGTTTTTTTTTTATTAAAAGGTGTATGCTGTATATTCTGCCACAGGAAAAGAACAGTTCAAAGAAATTACTGAAACCCAAATATTGCCATGACATTCATATCCAAGATGACATTCATGTCACTGTATGTAAACTTCTGACCACAACTGTACAATCTACCCCATATCTGGTGGGTACCTCAGCATCCTCGCCGAAGAACCTGTACTTGTAGCCACATTCCACACAAAGTATTGTGTCTTTATATCGCTCCTTAATCTCCATGTACTGCAGCTCAAGCGGAGTGTAGATGCTTTTAGTCCTTTTATTAGGTCCTGCCACTTCTGGAGCACTCCTCTTCGATACAGAACCACCTCCAGTCTTGGCAAAGTGACTGACGTTAAGCACCTGAGGAGAACATCAGAAATAAACAGCAGTGAGAAGAAGAGGAAAGTACTCATATTTTCATGGGAATTAAAAACATCCGTGGCCCGGCCCCGGATAAGCGGAAGAAAATGAGATGAGATGAGATTAAAAACATCAAAAGATGGCAGAGGGTTTTTGAATCTTATTCCAGGTTCCACACAAACATCAAAAACTCGCCCTTATAGAGCTTGAGTTCATCTGAAGCACCCCGACATGTTTTTGTCACCAAACCTGTTTGCTCTGAACCAGCCCTTCTTCAGTGTCCTCCTCCATCTTGACTTGTTCTCTCCTGGTGTTCTGTAGCTGTCCTGTTCCTGAGCCCTCCATCTTCTCACTCTCACACACTGCTCTGCTCGCACTACCTCCATGGCAGCTGAAACCTCGCAGCTTCTCCAGTGTGGAGCAGGAAAGACTTGCTTTAGAAGCAGAGCCCTGCTCATCTACTGCAAGAAACCAGCAACACACTTCAACTAAGACAAAAACAAAACTATAGAATAGTTCTGACAGACTGAATGTGGTTGGCTATATTCTTACTTTTAGTGCCATCATCAGAGCTTGCCCTGCTCATCAGCTTCTCCTTCTCCACGTCTTTCACATTGGGAGAAGCTTTAAGCCGTTTCTTAAAGGAGCCACCGCCATCAGGTAACGGCGGCTTCTTCTAAATCGCAATGCAAAAAATCAAAGAAAGCATAGTCTTCAGTTTCTTCAAACTTTTCTCAAAGTGACATTCACACATTCGAGTGTTTTTAAGGTTTCAAGCTTTCCAGTAAAACGTATATATGCAAATCACACCTTGTGAAAATTCATTTAGCCTGATTTAAATACCACCGGATTTGTATCAGTTTTTCTTATGGTGGGATCAGACAATACACATTCCACCTGGCTCTGACGTGATCAAAAATCGGTACCCTATGGGTCCATGTGGCTACTGCTTATAAATAAAATAGTTTTCTGATCCCATGTCCATACAGTAAATATAGCGTATGTATTTACTCTATGAGGCAGTAGCCACAAAAATGAAGTGTAATCCAAAAATGAACAATTTAAAAAAAAAAAAGAAGTAAAATATACCAAGTGTCTGTACTTAATATTATTCTACTCTTATAGTTTTTGAAACTGAAACCTCCAAACCGAGGCCGACATACACACACTGTCGCCATGACCCAAACTCTTATTTCACAGAAAAGGCCCGGCGCTAGAGCTCAGTGGTCTCAATACTCTTTTCGACAACTTCCTGTAACAACTCGGAGGTGCGTCACATCTACATCACACGTGGGACCACTGACTGACGAAGGCGAGGAAAGGGGGACAACCTGGAGTATATTTTAAAATACGAACGCACTTTCCCTCGGTAACAAGCATAAACGTGTCTGAAAGCAATTTCTTTAGTTCATTTATTTCGAATGGTGAACCGAATTGTATACACTCACTGGTCATTTTAATAGGAACACGTGTACGATTGTTACACTCATTCTTACAACACGATGACATAGTGGCTACAGACTCTATATATGAGGCAGTAGCCACAAAAATTTCCAGCATCAAACCAAAATATGAACGTCGAGAATGACGAAAACAGCCTTGTAATGTAACATAAGCGAAGAACTTCTGAAGCTATGATTGGCAATTTAATGATCCTCCTCCCCAACGACATGACCCCGTGTTGGCCTAGTGGTAGCGTGTCCATCTCTCGACCAGGAGTTCGCAAGTTCTACTCACAGTCAGGTCATACCAAAGACCATCATAAAAATGGTACCTACTACCATCTGGCAAGGCACGCTGCAATACAGATGCAAGTGGGGAAGTGAAACTTTCGCAGTTACCAGAGGACTCGCCCCCCACTGTAACCCTAGCTGTATAGGCGAGAGGCCAAGGGCTATGGAAACGGAAATCGGCGCCACACCCATACGCCTTAAAGAGTTGGTTAGTACTGGGACAGGAGACTGCCTGGGAAGACCAGCTTCTGACGAGAGAGGGACTTTGACTCCCCAACGACAAAGATGTGAATAACAATTGGTCAGAGTCAAGCTTGTAGTGTTGCCAGTCTCCCAACCAAGATACAGCAGGAATTTATGCCACTATGAGTTCCTAATCTGACATCTAACATGGTGACCACCCTGAAAGACAAAAATATCACATAGTCTGATCTCAGCATTAATCCAGCCACTGGGGTTCCACAAGCCAGTGCATTCTTAGTGCCGGTCCCAAGCCCAGATAAATGGGGAGAGTTGCATCAGGAAGGGCAGCTGGCATAAAACTCATGCCAAATCAACTATGCGGATGATGAAGGAATCAAAAAGTCAGTAGGAGCAAAGCGGAGTACGCGTGTGTGTGAGGACAGTGGATTAGTACAAGGAATAGAGGTGGTCAAAGCAGAGGAGTTCAAATATCTGGGGTCAACTGGACAAAGTAATGGCAAGTTCAGAAGAGAAGTGAAGGAGAGAGTACAAGCAGGTTGGAATGGATGGAGGAGAGGAGTAGCCTGGCTAACGCGACTTCAAAGCTCTCCAAGCATTTGGTCTGGCCAAGCTATTAAGCCCAACCGTTTCCCAGAGCCCGTGGTTGACCCGCCTCCCTGAAATGCCTCAGTTTGCTACTGGTCGAAGCCAGAAAAGGCTGTGACGAAGCTTAAACCAATCACATCACTCTTTCCTCTGACGTATGTGACACGACGGGGCTAACTGGTAGATTAAACTCTTACCGAAGCCGGTCGGGAGCAAGGCGAAAACGTCCTTCCTTTCAATAAATACCTCCAGGGCTGCTCTTTGCTCCGTTTTCAATGAGAACTTTCTGTTGAATGCTTTCAATACAGCATCTACCGCTGTGTTAAAGGCTTGCCGCTGCTCCATGTTCGTGATGTGAATGAAGCGCTTCCGGCATAGATTCTGTAAACAATCTATGGCTTCCGGTCGCAGTTCTACTACGTCACTGCCTTGAACACGCCTCTACCCAGGGCCGTTGGAGATGCTCAAAGTTGATTGGTTCCCGATTTTTCGGGAGCTTGGAAATGCTGTAGATAGCCTACCTGGCCAGACTAAGGTCGGAACAGGCCCTCGTGTTGCGTCACGCTTAGGATGGGTGGGCCCAGGCTAGGAGAGGAGGATATAAGGAGTGATTTGTGACAGAAGGATACCAGCAAGAGTGAAAGGGAGAGAAAGTGTACAGGACAGTAGTAAGAGCAGCTATGGTGTACGGTTTGGAGACGGTGGCACTGACAAAAAGACAGGAGGCTGAACTGAACTGGAGGTAGCGGAGTTGAAGATGCTGAGGTTTTCACTGGGAGTGAAAAAGTTGGACAGAATTAGAAATGAGTGTATTAGAGGGACAGGCCATGTAGGACGGATTGGAGACAAAGCGAGAGAGGTGAGATTGAGATGGTTTGGACACGTACAGAGGAGAGATCCAGGGTATATTGGGAAAAGAATGCTGGAGATAGAGTTGGCAGGTAGAAGGAAACGAACAAGGAAGACCAAAAGATGAGATGAGGTGAAGGAGGAGATGAAGACTGTTGGTGCGACAGAAAAAGATACAGAGGACATCATCTGCTGTGGTGACCCCTAACGGGAACAGCCAGAAGAAGGAGTCTGATCTCAGTATTAGATTTGTGCACACACACTTTAGTGAGAATATTTTTGCACAAACTGTGTAAATTGCTCTGTAATTCATGAATCAGTGAGGTGAGTTGTAGCATGATAGTTTTCTTTACCAAAAATAAAGATCACGTGACCACAGGACTCTCACTCTCAAAGTCCCAAGTATACATCTCTATATAATAAGCAGCAAAGTTTGTTTGTTTGTCTTGAGCTAACGTTGCCATTTCTCAACGGATTTTCACTAAATTTGGCAAGTAGGTCCGGGGACGACCCGGAATTTTGCAGATATAAACAAAATTCATGTACGGGTCCCAGGGAGGTCCCTGGGGGGCACAACATCCACCCACCCCCTCCCTCAATGCCTTTCACGTTACATTTATCAACACAAACTCTCAACAGATCTTCACTAAACTTGGCACGTACACTGGTGCTTGAAAGTTTCCAAACCCTTTAGAATTTACTATGTTTCTGCATAATTATTACCTAAAACATCAGATTTTCACACAAGTCCTAAAAATAAAGAGAGCCCAGTTAAACAAATGAGACAAAAATATTATACTTAGTCATTTACTTATTGAGGAAAATGATCCAATATTACATATCTGTGAGTGGCAAAAGTATGTGAACCTTTGCTTTCAGTATCTGGTGTGATCCCCTTGTGCAGCAATAACTGCAACTAAACGTTTCTGGTAACTGTTGATCAGTCCTGCACACTGGCTTGGGGGAATTTTAGCCCGTTCCTCCATACAGAACAGCTTCAACTCTGGGATGTTGGTGGGTTTCCTCACATGAACTGCTCGCTTCAGGTCCTTCCACAACAAATTCAATTGGATTAAGGTCAGGACTTTGACTTGGCCATTCCAAAACATTAACTTTATTCTTCTTTAACCATTCTTTGGTAGAACGACTTGTGTGCTTAGGGTCGTTGTCTTGCTGCATGACCCACCTTCTCTTGAGATTCAGTTCATGGACAGATGTCCTGACATTTTCCTTTAGAATTCACTGGTGTAATTCAGAATTCATTGTTCCATCAATGATGGCAAGTCGTCCTGGCCCAGATGCAGCAAAACAGGCCCAAACCATTATACTACCACCACCATGTTTCACAGATGGGATAAGGTTCTTATGCTGGAATGTAGTCTTTTCCTTTCTCCAAACAGAACACTTCTCATTTAAACCAAAAAGTTCTATTTTAGTCTCATCCGTCCACAAAACATTTTTCCAATAGCCTTCTGGCTTGTCCACATGATCTTTAGCAAACTGCAGACAAGCAGCAATGTTCTTTTTGGAGAGCAGTGGCTTTCTCCTTGCAACCCTGCCATGCACACCATTGTTGTTCAGTGTTCTCCTGATGGTGGACTCACGAACATTAACATTAGCCAATGTGAGAGAGGTCTTCAGTTGCTTAAAAGTTACCCTGGGGTCCTTTGTGACCTCGCCGACTATTACACGCCTTGCTCTTGGAGTGATCTTTGTTGGTCAACCTCTCCTGGGGAGGGTAACAATGGTCTTCAATTTCCTCCATTTGTACACAATCTGTCTGACTGTGGATTGGTGGAGTCCAAACTCTTTAGAGATGGTTTTGTAACCTTTTCCAGCCTGATGAGCATCAACAACGCTTTTTCTGAGGTCCTCAGAAATCTCCTTTGTTCGTGCCATGATACACTTCCACAAACATGCGTTGTGAAGATCAGACTTTGATAGATCCCTGTTCTTTAAATAAAACAGGGTGCCCACTCACACCTGATTGTCATCCCATTGATTGAAAACACCTGACTCTAATTTCACCTTCAAATTAACTGCTAATCCTAGAGGTTCACATACTTTTGCCACTCATAGATATGTAATATTGGATCACTTTCCTCAATAAATAAATGACCAAGTATAATATTTTTGTCTCATTTGTTTAACTGGGTTCTCTTTATCTACTTTTAGGGCTTGTGTGAAAATCTGATGTTGTTTTAGGTCATATTTATGCAGAAATATAGAAAATTCTAAAGGGTTCACAAACTTTCAAGCACCACTGTAGGTACAGGAGATAGCCACAATTTGGCAGAACTCAGAAATTCCATATTTGGGCCACAGGGGGTCCCTGGTGGGCTCTTGCATGGTGGATGTTTGGATTTTTGTTTGTCTTGGGTTAACATATTGTATTAGGCATTCTTCTATCTCGTAAGATAACGGTAGGGCCATGGTAAAAAGTCAGTCCTGTGGACAGCAGCATTTGGAATGATTCAGTAGTCCAATCCTTGCATGACAGTCCTTTCCACACAAGTTATAGGTGAACTTGGAGTGCGGGTTGTGGACCTGGGATTGCTCACTGTTTCCTCTGTTGTCTTCTTTTTTCTGACAGTTAGTAAAGCTTTTCTTCACCCCTTTTGAGACCTTCAAATATGGCATGCCGCCAGCAACTGCGATCTTCAACAAGTAACTCCCAGTTATTTGGGCCAATTCCTGTGAGTTTCATATCGCGCTTGCAGACGTCTTTGTAGTGCAGTGCTGGGTGGCCTACTGGGCGGTGTCCTGTGGCCAGCTCTCCGTATATGATGTCCTTTGGAATGCGGCCATCCTGCATACGACACACGTGCCCCAACCAGCGTAAACGGCGCTGGCAAAGGAGGAGATGCATACTCCAGGAACCAGCTTGTTCCAACACGGCAGTGTTGGTGACTTTGTCTCGCCCTGTGATGCCAAGAATCCATCATAGGCAACGAAGGTGTAAGCTTTCAAGACGTTTCTCCTGTCTGGCATAAGTAGTCCAGGTTTCGCAACCATAAAGCATGGTACTCAGAATGCATCACATACTAAAATTAAAAAAAAAAAATTACATCTGAACTTCTCACACACAGTCTTTAATAAAGATGAGCCAGAAAGCTTTCTAATAATTTTAGTTCACTTAAAGAGGAAACACAAACACTCTTCAACTGTATTTTTTTTTTTTTAAATCAAGCATTAATACATTCACGGCACGGTGGTGTAGTGGTTAGCATGGTCACCTCACAGCAAGAAGGTTCTGGGTTCGAACCCAACGGCCTGCGAGGGCCTTTCTGTGTGGAGTCTGCATGTTCTCACCATGTCTGCGTGGGTTTCCTCCGGGTGCTCCGGTTTCCCCCACAATCCAAAGACATGCAGGTTAGGTTCACGTGGGGCGGCCTTGGGCTGAAGTGCCCTTGAGCAAGATACCTGACCCCTGACTGCTCCCCGGGCGCTCTAGTGTGGCTGCCCACTGCTCTGGGTGTGTGTGTGTGTGCTCACTGCTTCAGATGGGTTAAATGCAGAGGATGAATTTCACTGTAGGCGGCACGGTAGTGTAGTGGTTAGCGCTGTCGCCTCACAGCAAGAAGGTCCGGGTTCGAGCCCAGTGGCCGGCGAGGGCCTTTCTGTGCGGAGTTTGCATGTTCTCCCCGTGTCCGCGTGGGTTTCCTCCGGGTGCTCCGGTTTCCCCCACAGTCCAAAGACATGCAGGTTAGGTTAACTGGTGACTCTAAATTGACCGTAGGTGTGAATGTGAGTGTGAATGGTTGTCTGTGTCTATGTGTCAGCCCTGTGATGACCTGGCAACTTGTCCAGGGTGTACCCCGCCTTTCGCCCGTAGTCAGCTGGGATAGGCTCCAGCTTGCCTGCGACCCTGTAGAAGGATAAAGCGGCTACAGATAATGAGATGAGATGAATTTCACTGTGCTTGAAGTGTGCATGTGACAAATAAAGGTTTCTTCTTCTTCATGCACATTGTTCAGCCATCACAATCAAATGTGCTACTTATTATGCAAGGTGTAAATGCATTAACTATTCCAGATGTGTGTTTTCAGGCCAGGGCCAGATGTAAAACGTTTAATATGTTGCACTGAACATTAGCTGTGCAGCTCTATCCAGAACTAGTGTGAACAGGAACAGAGTGCACAGGCATGCGCTTTGTTGACAACTTGTGTGTGGCTATAAAAGGCCGCCGTTTCCAGATGTACAATCAGGTCCAGATGTGATGTGCATATCTGAAAAGCATGCTCACCTTGCCTCGGCTTTCCTGAGTGCGATCAGCACAGTTAAACCTTGGCTCATCGACCACTGCGCCTTTATCTCCTGCACTGCTGAAGAACCTGCTGATGGTCGTCTGTGCGCTGGACTTCACACAAGCCTTGTTTGCTGACAGTCTTTTAAGATTAGAATGCATGTTTAACAGCACAGATTAAATATATTTTTTTAAAAAAAGGTTTCCAGCATTACTCAGCAAGTTACACTGCTTTAAATAGCTCTCCAGTGTCACAGGAACTCATCCGGGATAGAGATTACACTCGTGTTGGCGCGTATATGACGTTTAAGGTCGTCCACATGTGATAGCGCGGGGATGTTCGAGAGCTGACAGGATGCGTCGGAAATGCGCAGAACGCGCTATAGTTATATCATAACGAGTTTATATGGCTAAATGTTACGGAGGATACCTTCTCTCGCCATTATAACTTACTATATCGTAATTACAAGAAAATATATCGTAATTACAAGCTCAGGATCTCTCAATTTTCATTAAAGATCTTGTCATTATGAGAAAAGTTAGCCGAGCCTAATCGAAATGTCACTGAGCCAGGCTACAGGATAAGACAGTGGGGAATAAGGACGCTGTCGCATTTAATCTGCTTTTATTTCTTTCTCAGTATAAGTCAATGTTAGTTAATGTGGATGGTATTAATTATTATGTGCACGTCAACACTGTGCAGGCTGTTCGGATTATTCAAGTGGTAAATCAATTTTGTAGTCTCCCTCTAGTGGACACGCGATGTATTGCAGTCTAATCCTGTATCTTTTTATATATCCGTGTTAATCTCGTCTCATCTCATCTCATCTCATCTCATTATCTCTAGCCGCTTTATCCTTCTACAGGGTCGCAGGCAAGCTGGAGCCTATCCCAGCTGACTATGGGCGAAAGGCGGGGTACACCCTGGACAAGTCGCCAGGTCATCACAGGGCTGACACATAGACAACCATTCACACTCACATTCACACCTACGGTCAATTTAGAGTCACCAGTTAACCTAACCTGCATGTCTTTGGACTGTGGGGGAAACCGGAGCACCCGGAGGAAACCCACGCGGACACGGGGAGAACATGCAAACTCCGCACAGAAAGGCCCTCGCCGGCCCCGGGGCTCGAACCCGGACCTTCTTGCTGTGAGGCGACAGCGCTAACCAATACGCCTCCATGTTAATCTGTTTATTATTATTATTATTATTATTATTATTATTATACACACTAATGGTGAAAACAATAACATAAGCACCATAAAACCACAAAGTATTTGACTTTTTAGGGAGTTTTACTATAAATATAATCACTGGGAAATCATAATAATTGACAATATTCAACTTGTATGAGAAATTATTAATTATTAATGTTCATTATTACAGTTAATTATTGAGGGTCGGGGATATGGGTGTGGCTTTTCATGAGTCAAACAAAAACAATAATATATGATTCTTCATAGCTTTTATATGTGGGCGGCATGGTGGCGTAGTGGTTAGGACGGTTGCCTCACAGCAAGAAGGTTCTGGGTTCGAGCCCAGCGGCTGGCGAGGGCCTTTCTGTGTGGAGTTTGCATGTTCTCCCTGTGTCTGCGTGGGTTTCCTCTGGGTGCTCCGGTTTCCCCCACAATCCAAAGACATGCAGGTTAGGTTAATATGGGACGGCCTTAAGCAAGGCACCTAACTCCCAACTGCTCCCCGGATGTTGTTAGCATGGCTGCCCACTGCTCTGGGTATGTATGTGTGTGTGCTCATTGCTCGTGTGTGTTCATTGCTTCAGATGGGTTAAATGCAGAGACAAAATTTCACAAGTGTGTGATGAATAAAGTTATGCTTTCTTTTCTTTATTTTGTTTGTTTTACCGGATCGGTTGGGGCCCGGATTAACAACGACCGCCTCTGGTACTGTTGGTCAACAGGGTGCCTGTGGAAAGTATGCTACTGTTGCATCAAAACGGAGAAGGAGAAAGAGAGGGGGGAGGCGTGTTAGGAGAGAGCGTGAAAGATGGAAGGGAAGGAGCTTAGAACTGAGGATAGGAACACTGACTGTAGGAACATTGACTGGCAGAGCGAGAGAGTTAGCAGGTATGATGGAAAGAAGGAAGTTGGACATTTTGTGTGTGCAGGAGACGAGGTGGAAAGGAAGGCCAAGAACATTGGAGGTGGATGCAAGTTGTTTTATTATGGAGTGGATGGAAAGAGAAATGGTGTTGGTATTGTTTTGAGGGGAGAGTTGGTCAGCAGTGTGATTGATGTAAAGAGGGTGTCAGATAGAGTGATAGGCATGAAGTTGGAGATTCAAGGAGTGGTAATCAATGTTGTGTGTGCGTACGCCCCACAGGTTGGATGTGAGAATGAAGAGAAAGAGTCTTTCTGGGAAAAGATGGATGAAGTGGTAGAAAGTATACCGAGGGAGGAGCGTGTGCTGATAGGAGCAGATTTCAACGGACATGTTGGCGAAGGAAACAGAGGAGATGAGGACGTGATGGGCAGATATGGTATAAGAGAGAGAAATGTGGAAGGGCAAATGGTAGTTGATTTTTCAAAGAGGATGAATTTGGCAATAGTCAATACATACTTTGAGAAGAAAGAGCAGCATAGGGTGACGTTTAAGAGTGGAGGAAGATCTACACAGGTGGACTACATACTCTGCAGAAGGGGTAACCTGAAGGAGATTGGAGACTGTAAAGTGATGGCAGGGGAGAGTGTAGCTAGACAATATCAAGTGGTCATGTGCAGGATGAGCTTGAAAGTGAAAAAGAAGAAGCGTGAAATAGTGGCGCTGAAGATTAAGTGGTGGAAACTAAAATAGATTGAACATCAGAAGGAGTTTAGGGAAGAAATGAGATGAGCATTGAGTGGTCATGGAAGTCTGCCAGAAGATTGGGATACTACTGCTGTACTAGTAAGAGAGGCAGCAAGGAAGGTGCTAGGGTGGTCATCGGGAAGGAGGAAGGAAGACAACGAGACATGGTGGTGGAACAAAGAAGTGCAGGAAATTATAAAAGAGAAGAGGCTAGCAAAGAAGAATTGGGACGATCAAAGAGATGAGGAAAGCAGGTGGTTATACAGAGAGACGAGACCGAAGGCAAAAAGAGCGGTAGTGAAGGCAAAAGCAGATGCATACCAGGAGTTGTACGAAAGACTGGAGACCAAAGAAGGAGATAAAGACCTGTACAGACTAGCTAGGCAGAGAAACAGGGAAGCGAGGGATGTACAGCAGGTAAGAGTGATGAAAGATGGAAATGGAAATGTGCTGACAAACAAAGAGAGTGTATTAAGAAGGTGGAAAGAGTACTTTGAGGATTTATTAAATGAGGAGAATCCAAGAGAGAAAAGGTCAGATTCGTTGGAGACAGCAAATCAGGAAACAGAGTTGGTTAGTAAGGATGAGGCGAGGGCAGCCATGAAAAGAATGAAGACTGGGAAAGCAGTCGGACCAGATGGTATCCCGATTGAGGCTTGGAGATGTTTGGGTGAGATGGCTGTGGAGTTCCTAACGAGATTGTTTAATAAGATCCTAGAGAATGAGAAAATGCCAAATGAATGGAGAAAGAGTGTGCTAGTCCCAATATACAAGAATAAGGGAGATGTACAGAGCTGCAGTAATTACAGAGGAATAAAATTGATGAAGCTATGGGAAAGGGTATTGGAGGTGAGATTGAGAAGAGAGGTAGCAATCTGTGAACAGCGGTACAGGTTTATGCCAAGGAAGAGCACGTCGGATGCAATTTTTGCTTTAAGAATGTTAATGGAGAAGTACAGAGAAGGCCAGAGAAAGCTACATTGTGCGTTTGTAGACCTGGAGAAGGCATACGATAGACTGCCGAGAGATGAGCTATGGTATTGTATGAGAAAGTGTGGAGTGAATGAGAAGTATATTAGAGTGGCGCAAGACATGTATGAGAACAGTGAAACAGCAGTGAGGTGTGCAGTTGGAACGACTGAATGGTTCAAGGTGAAGGTGGGACTCCATCAAGGATCTGCTTTGAGTCCTTTCTTGCTTGCCATAGTGATGGATAGCTTGACGGATGAAGTGAAGCAAGAGTCACCATAGAACATGATGTTTGCAGATGATATTGGGATATGTGGTGAAAGTAGAAAGGAGGTTGAGCTGGGTTTGGAGTGATGGAGGTATGCACTGGAACGAAGAGGAATGAAGGTGAGCAGGAGCAAAACAGAATACATGTGCATCAATGAGAATGGGGATGAGAGTGTAGTAAAGATGCAAGGAGTAGACGTAAAGAAAGTTGATGAATTCAAGTTTCTGGGGTCAACTGTGCAGGAAAATGGGGGCTGCGATAGTGAGGTGAGAAAGAGAGTGCAGGCAGGGTGGAGCAGTTGGAGAAGGATTTCAGGAGTCATTTGTGATAGGAAAGTCCCAGCAAAAGTGAAAGGTAAGATGTACAAGACAGTAGTGAGACCAGCTGTGATGTATGGATTGGAGACCGTACCCTTAACGAAGAGACAGGAGGCAAAGTTGGAGGTGGCGGAGTTGAGGATGTTAAGGTTTGCGATGGGAGTGATGAGGTTGGACAGGATAAGGAACGAGCACATCAGAGGGACAGCACATGTGGAGAGCTTAGGAATTAAGCTAAGAGAGATGAGACTGAGATGGTATGGGCACATCCTGAGAAGAGATGCAGAGGATGTTGGAAGGAGAATGTTGAGGATGGAGCTGCCAGGCACACGAAAACAAGGAAGGCCAAAGAGGAGATACATGGATGTGGTGAGAGAGGACATGAAAGTGGCAGGTGTGGTAGAGAAGGATGTGGAAGACAGGGAGCAATGGAGATGAAAGATCCGTTGTGGCGACCCCTAATCAGGAGCAGCCAAAAGAAGAAGAAGAAGTTTTAGTGACACGTTCTGGAAAGAACCTAATAAACTGTCAGTGGAACCTGTACTGATAAAAAGATGACACTAGGTGGAGCTGTTTAACAAATCTGTCAGAATGAGGGATAATATCTCATCTCATCATCCGTAGCCGCTTTATCCTGTTCTACAGGGTCGCAGGCAAGCTGGAGCCTATCCCAGCTGACTACGGGCGAGAGGCGGGGTACACCCTGGACAAGTCGCCAGGTCATCACAGGGCTGACACATAGACACAGACAACCATTCACACTCACATTCACACCTACGGTCAATTTAGAGTCACCAGTTAACCTAACCTGCATGTCTTTGGACTGTGGGGGAAACCGGAGCACCCAGAGGAAACCCATGCAGACACGGGGAGAACATGCAAACTCCACACAGAAAGGCCCTCACTGGCCACGGGGCTCGAACCCGGACCTTCTTGCTGTGAGGCGACAGTGCTAACCACTACACCACCGTGCCGCCCCCCAACTTTGTGTGAAATGTATTTATTTGGGGAAGAAAAAAAATGAATGAGGTAAAATATCAAATAATGTACTGTCTGTATGGTTTTGAATGCAATACAGGTCAAAGATTATTTACAAATCATTGTGAAAACAAAGATTTGTAAATAATCTTTGACCTGTATTGCATTTGATACAATTCAATATTCAGAAAAAGTTGGGAGAGTCACAAGTCAGGTGCACAAGTCCAGTTTATAATATGCAATTTATATATTGGGAGAGGGGCGACACGGTGGTGTAGTGGTTAGCGCTGTTGCCTCACAGCAAGAAGGTCCGGGTTCGAGCCCCATGGCCGGCGAGGGCCTTTCTGTGTGGAGTTTGCATGTTCTCCCCGTGTCCGCGTGGGTTTCCTCCGGGTGCTCCGGTTTCCCCCACAGTCCAAAGACATGCAGGTTAGGTTAACTGGTGGCTCTAAATTGACCGTAGGTGTGAATGTGAGTGTGAATGGTTGTCTGTGTCTATGTGTCAGCCCTGTGATGACCTGGCGACTTGTCCAGGGTGTACCCCGCCTTTCGCCCGTAGTCAGCTGGGATAGGCTCCAGCTTGTCTGCGACCCTGTAGAAGGATAAAGCGGCTAGAGATAATGAGATGAGATATTGGGAGAGTGTGTTAAAATTGAAACTGAAAAGTTTCAATTTTAACACACTCTCCCAACTTTTTCTGATTTGGGGTTATAAAATTCCATGATATTCCATAAATTCCTTGACCCAGGGGAACCCTGTATAACTATAAACAGTTTAAAAGCATGATGAATGATGATGTTCATGAATAAATTGCTGTTCATAAAATAAATTCCTGTGATTTATGAGAAATAAACCACTGTAGGGTATTCTTACTCGCTCGCGTTCAGTATCTGCTTTATCCTGGTCAGGGTTGTGGTGGATCCAGAATCTATTTCTGTCACACTGGGTGTGAGGCACGAACACACCCTGGATGTTCATACACCTCAGAGCAATTAATCTTAACCTGTCCACCTACTGGCATGTTTTTGGGAGGTAGGAGGAAACCGGAGAACACGGATCAGCGCAAGCTGTTATATGAAAATAATCCTTGGTGTTATTATTGAAAGTAAACTTTCATGGTCAAAGCACATATCCTCCATTGCCACCAGAGCTGGACAGAAGCTTGGCGCCCTGAGAAAAGTTGCCAACAAGCTTGACACAAGAAGCAGAGCAACAGTATACAAAGCACAGGTCTGCAGCATAATGGAATATACATGTTTGAGCCGGATGAGTGCTTCCTCAACTACTCTAACCTAACTAGACAACATCCAGAGAAAGGCACTCAATATCATAGGTATAGATGAAGCCACTGCCCGCACCCAATTTTCTATTCCTAGCCTGTCCCACAGACACCAAGTCGCTGCATTATCAGCAGTCTACAAAATGCATACCACGCACTGTCCAACAGACCTTCACATGCTCCTCCCTCCTCCACTGAAGAGATGACGTGTGACAAGTTCTAGTACTTCAACGTCAGACCATGCACTCACCATACCGGACACTAGAACCAACTCACTGGCTAGAGGCTTCATCCACTCAACTGTGCATTTCTGGAACAGTCTTCCTGATCACATTGTTGACAACATATCTGACCTTGACTCCTTCAAAGGACGTGCACATGGATTTCTCCTAAATAGACCTTAAGTCAGTGTTGTTTATCTTTTATTTTAGCATATTCATCCATCCATTATCTATAGCCGTTTATCCTGTCCAACAGGGTCGCAGGCCTATCCCAGCTGACTATGGGCGAGAGGCGGGGTACACCCTGGACAAGTCGCCAGGTCATCGCAGGGCTGACACATAGACACAGACAACCATTCACGCTCACATTCACACCTACGGTCAATTTAGAGCCACCAATTAGCCTAACCTGCATGTCTTTGGACTGTGGGGGAAACCGGAGCACCCGGAGGAAACCCACGCAGACATGGGGAGAACACAAACTCCACACAGAAAGGTCCTCGCCAGACACTGGGATCGAACCCAGGACCTTCTTGCTGTGAGGCGACAGTGCTAACCACTACACCACCATGCCGCCCTATTTTAGCATATTGATTTCTTATTTTCTTTTCTTATGTTTCTTGAGCTGCAGTGAACCATTTGATTGGCCCAGTGGGGAACTTTTTTATTGCTCTGCTGGGCTATTGTTCATATATGTAAATTACACTGGTCAACAATTTTTCCGAAGTTGTCTGCTTCAGAGATGAAATTGTCTGTTTGTTATGAAATTTGGTGTGTTGAATTCAAATATGACAATTAAAACAGCTGATTGGCTACGGCTTCCAAGATATTTAAGATTTTGCATTTTATACTTATGTACATTGTGTAGATCATAACCTTTTAAGTATAAATTGTAAACCTAGGTCTCTTCATGTGTTTATGGTTGGTTTACATGATATTTCACCTGTTTTCTTTATGTAACACTAGAAAATTAGCAAAATGTTTATATAAGTAAAATGTATTATGAACCAAATTGCAAAAAACAATTATGTATAAGTACTGAATAGGTTTAGTCCTTATTCAGTGTGTACTCAGTGCTTTTTGGCAGCTTGTCTCTTGTATTCATGAAATTGAGTATCTCTTGTCAAGCAAAGACTTAATCTCAAGTGCATAGCACTGCATGATTTTTATTTTTTAGCTGATACAGGGCAATTTGTTCAGCAGAGAGATGTAAGTTGACTTATGATTGCATCAGTGACTTCTAGGAATAACATGATGATATGTATGATGCAATACCAGCTTCAGATTGCATTATTCATTGTTTTGCCAAAAAACTAAGTACTAGCCAAACCCAATCATAGATTTAATCATAGATTTATTAATAGAGCCAATCTTGAAAACTAGAGCCAATGAACAATTTAAAGTTTCATTTTCATTCTCAGCGACCCAGAATTAGTAAAGTTTGACTATATTTCAGAAGCATTTTGGCTGTAGACCAGTGTTATATATATATATAAAAAAAAAATCCTCTTCAGGGTGCTAGCAGTAAATTTGTTCCACATCAGGACACAATCAAAGAATCATGGATTATTTTCCTATAACAGCATGTCCCATCATACTTTATTTCTTACATAACAGTACCTCTGAGCGTAGTGACAACATCAAGGCTAATCACATTTATATTAATGTGCTCGTCCTGATAGTGTTTCTATATTAAAGTGCATATCACGGGTAAATTCAGGAGCAAAATCAATGTAATTCTCCTATTTTATATTAAACTTTGGTCAAATATCTGTCACATTTTGCATTTTGTGCAGTTTTTTTACCTTGCACAATACCAGAAAAATTCAGTTGAAATCAAACCATTTGATGCGAATTGGTCCGCCTTTGAAAAAACTTGGCATTTGGATTTCCCGGGAAACATTGATTTTCGTGACGTTGCGTGCGGGACGCCTCCCTCTGAATCCTACGTCAGCGGCGGTTTGTTTATGAGAAAATGACCTGGTGGTTTTCTGCAAATTTCTTCAACGTTATCACGTAATTATTAAAATGGTAAACAGATGTATCATAGGGGCGGCATGGTGGTGTAGTGGTTAGCGCTGTCACCTCACAGCAAGAAGGTCCGGGTTCGAGCCCCGTGGCCGACGAGGGCCTTTCTGTGCGGAGTTTGCATGTTCTCCCCGTGTCCGCGTGGGTTTCCTCCGGGTGCTCCGGTTTCCCCCACAGTCCAAAGACATGCAGGTTAGGTTAACTGGTGACTCTAAATTGACCGTAGGTGTGAATGTGAGTGTGAATGGTTGTCTGTGTCTATGTGTCAGCCCTGTGATGACCTGGCGACTTGTCCAGGGTGTACCCCGCCTTTCGCCCGTAGTCAGCTGGGATAGGCTCCAGCTTGCCTGCAACCCTGTAGAACAGGATAAAGCGGCTAGAGATAATGAGATGAGATGAGATGCATCATAGGAGGGTGTAGCAACACCAATCTGGATGGGATTAGTACTCATCGTTTTCCAAAAGACCGGACAATGAGAGAGAAATGGGAGCGCTTCGTGCGAGGCACCCGGAAAAAGCCGAGGACCAAGCAGAGCCGTGAAAAAGACCAAGAAAATCAGCAATTCACAAGTTGACTGTTGCCAGGGTAAGAAATAATTCTGACATCTCATTATATTCTTCATCCAAAGGTGAAGTAACATTGCACTCAGGTGACAATTCCATATTTCAATGCAAAATCGCTAGCTGCTAAACTTAGTCTACACAGGCTGTGCACTGAATCCATGCAAGCTCTCGCAGCCTGCTGGCGCTTCCACAGGTGACGTCACGAATCTGGCTCCAGACTCCCTTGGGATTTTTCCAGATGCGTTTTGTTATTTTATTTTTTTTCTGCTGTAAACAGATGGCTTTGTGCAAAATTACCCTTCTGGATGAGTGTGTAAAGGGACATACTTTCATATAAAAAAACAAAACAAAATTGGTTCAGAATATGCACTTTAACAGCTCATTCCCTGGGATTTACAGTGTATGGTGAACTTCTACATTTAAAAACGTGTTGTTATTTAACAAAGAAAACTCTAGAATGGTTGATATGGTGAGGCTTTCTGTAAGGAGATGCGTATAAGGAGAAGTTACAAAATGGGAGAATCGGGACGATCAGGACAGAAGACTTCTTTTTGTCTCATTTCAGGGAGGAAAAAAAAAAAACAGGTCGATGAGGGGATGAATTTTTATGGGTGCTGTAACGTGATGACATGAATTAACTTATTTCATGACCATTCCTCAACATTAAACTGATAAAGTGTCATTCTTTAATCCATTTATAAAAATGTAATCGTTGGGCAAATTGCTGTACTATCAAAGGAATAAAACACTTCGGGATGTGTTGTCATAGGAAAACGATCAACTTGGGTATGGTAGCAGCCGTCCACTTGGTGTCAAGCTGCATCACACCACCCCACTGTTGATTCATTTCTAATAACAGCACATACCAAGGTGTTTTGTTCCTTAAATGCAGACAGTTGCAGACTGACAGTAGCTGTCTTAGCTGTCTCAGCCACAACTCTTCCCTGAGTCCCTGCTGAAAATAAATCAGATGAAACTTGTTTCATAAATGTCAAACCCTTTTATTTGTAATAATACAAAAACAAGGCTTTCAACCATGGAAGGCCATTTAAGTCAATGTTAAATACATACATACACACACACACAAATAAATAAATATGCCTATGAAAAATAAATACGACTATGAAATAAATCGTGAAATAAATAAACAAGACAAATAGATAAATGATTGCTACATTTATTTCCCCAGCTCTTTTTTTTAATTTCCATCTGTTATATTTAAATAAATGGACCTTGGTTATCTCACAGATTCACAGAAAAGCACTGACTCACTGAATATTACACTAGAAGGCCTCGAAAATGTCCGGCAGACAGAAAGACAGTGGACTACATGGTTGTTGTTGTTCATCTGCACTACTGGCTTTCTGAAATGTCGCTAAAATTGACAACACCGATTCAGTGCTGTGGTCTGAATCTGTGAGATAACCGCGCCCCATTCATTTGAATATAACCGATGGAAATAAAAAGAGCTGGGAAATAAAAGTAGTCCTTTGAGAAACATCATTTTGAAATTAAAATTATTTATTAAACTATATCGACTCATTTGCATATTGTCTCATTTATTAATTTCAGGATTAATTTCAAAGCCATATTTATTTCAGAGGTATATTTATTTATTTGCTCATTTATTTATTTAATATCGACTTAAAAGACATTCTATATTCAACTTCTGTGTAGATATGTGCAGAGTGAACACATTAATGTGAAAGAAAAAACTTTTTTCACATTGCTTGAGTTTAAAGAGCAGATTCTTCATGTATAGGAAGCTGTAATTCATTGCTGTATCTGTGACACGATTAGTAAATATGAGCAACACACAATCAAGTATTTTAACTCAGTGTTTCCAACATGAGGAAAATCCCAAGCTGAAAGTGAAGCTGCTGTAGCCAATCTCTTTTTAACAAAACAGAATAAACCTTTAGGCCTGAGGCAGCACTAAGGTTTTCACATTACATTAGACACAGTGGGATTGTAAACACACAGTAATAAGAAACAGATACTATCGTAATGACAGTAATGAAAGCATTCTGAACAGACAGTGAATGTGTATTGCATATTGCTTATAGAACGGTGACTGGTGTAGAGAGTGATGTCAAACACTGACGATTGTTCGTTAAAAAACCCGCTCTGAAGTAAGACTGAGGCCACGTTTCTACGAAGGAGGAAAAATACATGAGCATCAAAAATGAAAAGTGGTTATGCTGCACTACTAAGTCATTTACAGGAGTCCGTCTTAAAAAAAATCAGCTGATGAACAATACAGACGACACAAAACACTTCATAAGAATAAATAGGACACACAAGGACTTAAGAGCTTTTAAATAAATCCAAATATTACACTAAATTATTGTTATCTTGCTAAACGGTCAGTTCCACCATTTTTCGATCATTTATAATAGATTTCAGACTATTGCAACAGTAGATCTTCTCCCTGCTGTACATCTCTAAACCCCCTGAGCAAAACACAGCAAAAACCATTTCAAATACTGAAGGAGCCTGGTAAAAGAAAACAAACAAACAAACAAACAAACAAAGGAGGATGAAAGGAAGTGACATTCAGCACGCACATTCACATCACAATCAAAACGACAGAAGAAATTGTGATTACTTTGGTATCCAAGTGTTGTGATAAAGGGTAACTAAGCCACAAACCAATGAAGCCATCACAGGTACAATTCCCATTTTCATTTTAATGGACCGTCAGAATAAATTAGTCCATAGTGTCATGAACACACTCGTAATGGGTAAGTGCTTTGGATTTGCTAAAGAAATGTGGGTTTGAGAAACCTTTCCGATGTTTCAGATACGTCCTTTAAAATTCTGACAAGTGTTTTTTTTTTTCCCCCTGACAGTAAAACCAACAAAAATATCTACTTTATGAATTGCCACCTAATACTGACCATACTGAATTTTCTATTTTAGCATCGTACTACCATTGTGATATGAACTTGACGGTGCAGCTGTCTACAAAATATAATGTAAGGTAAACATGGCACAAATAAAAGCTGAATGAGACATGTGATCTGACATACAGAGCACAAATCATGTGGACTCGAACCTGTACCAAGCAATGGGAAACAAATGGAGCGGATCCAATTTACAGAAACCAGGTGTACCAATAAACACAAGTGTAAATGAAATATTCAGCCTGAAAATGTGAGATTCGAACCAAATAGGACGGGATGAAAAACCAAATATATACTCTGTTACAAACCAGGAGCTTTGTGTTTTAGTCAGACGCAACATCCATACATGCCTTACTGGAGCCGCCTTTTCACGTCTTTTACATACGGCTCTGAAACAATAGAAGAAGCTCAAACTCTTATGAGAGGGAATCTGGGATGGAAAGAGTGAGTAGCTTGAATTTCCAGATAATTGCATCATCTGGACAGTGCAGGTTATCTCCTAACAAGGGAGTAAAAAAAAAAGTCAGCAACTTTTTCTGTACAGACATTCGTGAGATTTCCAGTTTCTTCCTTTGCATATTAGAGTTTCTCTACTTGAGTGAAACTGATGCAGATGCACTGCGGAACTCATGACAGCGAAAGTGAAGGAAAAAAACATCCTGAAAGAGCACCGGAATTGTCACAAGCTATCGGCTACGTGGCAACATCGCAAATGCAATGCATATACTCTCAAAAAAAAAAAAAAAAAACAATTACCCTTAAGTGTACACCTTTCATATATGGGTAGGTCCATTACAAATGACCAACTGGTGGTTGTAGCACCAGATAAATTTTCTTTGTGAGAGCTTATGGTAATAGATACTGGTGAAATATGAACTGATAAGAAATTTTGGGGCCCTATTCTGTGTATTTAATGAACTAGGTCATTTTGAAAATCACTGCATTAGACTAGAATGTACCCTAAATCCTCGCCAGGTATGTTTGGGGTTTTAAATGCATTTTTCTCAGCTTCTAGGCTATACAGAGGTTTGAAATTTGGTAAATTAACTCTCTACATGTTGCTAATCTGGTAGGAAAACATAGAGCCATCTATCTAGAAAATCCTGGCTATAGGTACTTCCTAAAAACGCTAAAAATGAAGAAAAACGCACTTACGAGTGGGGGTTAGGGCCCTAAAAATACTAGAAAACAAATGTATGCATCTCCGATCACTACCTGGTCTTATTATAAACCAGATTGCCTGGTCACTTATATAATGGGAGCTCTCTAGATAGAATATTTACAGAAATATGGCAGATTCAATTACATACCCCACAAAAATGATCATATCTTTAAGACCCTGAATGGAAATGAAGCACAGGTAGCACAGGTCTGCAGCTTGGTAAATAGTTTCATTAATTCAATCACTACAAACATGTGAAGTGTCCTCTTGTTATTATTTGTGCATCATTCTCTTTTTTCAGTCCGAAATAATCCATTTTTAATGCCCTCAAATTTGTTGTTACGTGTACTCTGCAGTTCACAAATAACTATATACTTGACCATGAAAAAGTAATTTAAGATCACAGATGCAGCACTCTCCTATTCATATGTTTGTCATGACTGATATTGCGTGTATTGTCTGTTTACAGTTGCATTTCTGACAGAGACTATATCAGTATTTATAATTCTCCATAGATCATGTATACACCAGTATTTTAAAATACATGTATATAATTTATATCACCTTTTGTTTGATGATATTTCCTTTCTGTTTTCATCTAAATACACAAACAACAAATTCACGGGCATTAAAAATGGATAATTTGGGATTGAAAAAAAAAAAAAGAATGATGCACAAAATACAACAAGAGGACACTTCACATGTTTGTAGTGATTGAATTAATGAAACTATTTACCAAGCTGCAGACCTGTGCTACCTGTGCTTCATTTCCATTCAGGGTCTTAAAGATATGATCCTTTTTGTGGGGTATGTAATTGAATCTGCCATATTTCTGTAAATATTCTATCTAGAGAGCTCCCATTATATAAGTGACCAGGCAATCTGGTTTATAATAAGACCAGGTAGTGATCGGAGATGCATACATTTGTTTTCTAGTATTTTTAGGGCCCTGAACCCCGCTCGCGAGTGCGTTTTTCTTCATTTTTAGCGTTTTTAGGAAGTACCTATAGCCAGGATTTTCTAGATAGAAGGCTCTATGTTTTCCTACCAGATTAGCAACATGTAGAGAGTTAATTTACCAAATTTCAAACCTCTGTATAGCCTAGAAGCTGAGAAAAATGCATTTAAAATCCCAAAAATCCCTGGCGAGGATTTAGGGGGTACATTCTAGTCTAATTTAGTAATTTTTCAAAATGGCATAAATTTAAAAAAAAAACCTCTGGGTCTAGAAAGCTGAAATTCTCATCTCATTATCTCTAGCCGCTTTATCCTGTTCTACAGGGTCGCAGGCAAGCTGGAGCCTATCCCAGCTGACTACGGGCGAAAGGCAGGGTACACCCTGGACAAGTCGCCAGGTCATCACAGGGCTGACACATAGACACAGACAACCATTCACACTCACATTCACACCTACGGTCAATTTAGAGTCTCCAGTTAACCTAACCTGCATGTCTTTGGACTGTGGGGGAAACCGGAGCACCCGGAGGAAACCCACGCGGACACGGGGAGAACATGCAAACTCCACACAGAAAGGCCCTCGCCGGCCATGGGGCTCGAACCCAGAACCTTCTTGCTGTGAGGCGACAGCGCTAACCACTACACCACCGTGCCGCCCAAAGCTGAAATTTTGAAAACTAATTTAGATTTACATATATTTTCATCAGTAACTTCCACCATTAAAATAAAAATATTGCTGCAACCAATTTTCTATACATTGGGTCTTTTTGGCTTGGACTTACCCATATTCCTTTCACCTTGAAACATAGATATACCTTTAAAAATTATTTAAGTTATATGACATGTCTTCAGGTTCAAGTTTGAAAGGTCCATTACACAGGCTAAAGGTACAAAAGGCAAATCCTTGATGGCATCACCTCGACGAGAAGGAAAGGTACACAACATTATTACCACTTTTTTCTGGCGGCGTACTACTTTCATAGCCCTGACATTAGATGTCACATTATTTCTGATGACACAACACCGAGCACATTGACCAGTGTTTCTGAAGCTGTCCGATACCGTAGCTCATTTGGACATTCAAATGAAATATGATGCATTTTTTTCTAGCTCGTGTTACAGCAGAAAACAGTGTCAGTAACTTTAGTTTCACATACTGCACTCTAAATCAAAATAACGCTGTTATACTTTAATCATCTCATCCTGGAAACATGCATTCTGACCAAATGTAACCATTTGAAGAGAATAAAAACAAGGCCTTCTTTCGTGAAACATCCGAAAGTGTTTCCTGAAGTGTAAACTTTTTTTTTTTTTTACTCTGGATGCCTTATGTTAATTTACATCATGGTGAAAGTATATAAAATAAAATATGTACTTAAATTAAAATTTCTGAATTAAAAACCACTCATAAAATGTAAAAAGAAAAAAAAGAAATAGTGAACCTAGTATTATCACTTAAGTTACTGTTTACATTTGTTTTTTTTAACAAGTGATCTGTCAGTTATAAATAGATATAATTATTTCTATAATATTCAAAACTGAAAAATTCCCATCCTGTTATTATTGTTACATTCATTACTTGCTGTAACTCTGCAACATAAACCATACCAGCCACACAGTGTCTGTCGCTCTCACACACACACACACACACACACACACACACACACACACACACACACACACACACACTTCCCTTATTAGCGAATAAGCCTGTCCTGTTTGCAGAAGCTCCAGAGATAAGATGTGCTTTATGTGCGGTTGAGTGTCTGGAAGATTCTGGATATCTGAAGCATGACAGGTCCAGTCTCAGGGTCATTCATCCACTGTGTGCTGTTCAGAGGATTCTCCAGCATGTCCTCAAAAGCTGCAAGCCAAAAACGCAATGCAATACAACACTAGGATTAAAACACCACTACAAACAACCAGCAGTCAACACCAAGTAAAATCCTGTCCTGCAAACAAACAGTGGATTCTCAAAGACTGCTTTTCAGTACTGCTCTTCATCAAATTCAGTCATGTCAACAATGAGGTCAGCTTAAAAGGCACTGAACAAACACGAAATAGCAAAACAGAGCCAACAATGCAGTAAACTGAGAAGACGGGTCATCTCAAAACAGCACATGACCACCAGCAACACTGAATAACACCGGGCAAAATGAATACAAATACATTTATCCATTCGTAAATCATTCACTGGAGAATTTAGACAAGAAGTGTGGTCATGAAAATGCAGTTATCCAATAAGAGCTTGTGCTTGTATAAATTACGGGACACTCTCTAATATAAACCTCCAAATGGTATAACTGGTGTGAGTCATTGCAACTTTATATATGAATTACGTTGTCACGTGTAGTTCTGCTTAGCTGATTTATTTTAAATTCTCAGACAAATTTAATAAAAATATTGTATTCATATTAATGATATGGAAGAATGTAATCCAAAACAAAGACATTTAATAAAAGAAATAAGTTTACCTACTCATTTAGAACAAACAATGGCACCCTATCGAAGGAGGAAGAGTTAGTGTGTACCCGTTATATTAATACCCTGTCCACACTAGGGATTTTGTACCGATACGAAACTACTTTCGTACCGCAACACCTGTCCACACTAGCAACTATACCGGTACTGTAGCGGTATAACTGTATCGGTACGAAACCCACAAATGTATGGGTTTCGTATCGGTACTGTAGCGCTTCGCTGTAGTGTGGACAGATGAAGCGGTTCTGTATCGATACAAATATAATGCGCATGCGCAATGAACCATTCCTACGTCTTCCGGGTTATTCATACAATACAATACGCCCGTGCTTTCCAGCTGTAAATAAAACGTCAAAATGGCTCAAAACGACCGTGGAGCTACATGGAGCAAAGAAAGGGGGGAGAAAGGGAGAGGGGGAGGGGGAAAGAGGGAGGAAGAAAGGAGGAAGAGGGGAAAAGGGGGAGAAAGGGAGGGGAAGGGAAGGAAAGAGGGAGAAAGTGAGGGGGGGAGAAAGGGAAATTCGTTTTCTTTGTTTCTTTCTCAACTGCCTCGCGCGTTTTATACGATTCGACTGAATAAATGACCACCAGACATACAGACTGTACACTGACAACAAAAAGCACACACACGTTGTTTCATCCACCATATATTCTCGGAAGGAAGTTACTCGGTAACCACGGAAACATTTCGCGCACGCGCATTTCAACTTCCGTGAAAGAAAACCGCAAACATTTCTCGCTAGTGTGGACAGACGCGCTAAACTGTACCGGTATACTTTGTATCGATACAGTTATACCACTTTCGTACCGGTATAAGTGTGAACACAGCAATAGTCTTTCAGTTTTAGTTTAACAACATTTCCAAACTTCCTAGTTATACAGGGGCTTAAGAAATAGCTCTTGAGTGCTCAGAAAAGCATTCACCCCATCGTCAAGCGATCATTAGTTCGAATCCCGATGATGCCACAGCCATCCGTGGCCAGAGGCTCAAGAGCTCAATCACATGGCCTGTGGTCTCAGGTAGGGAGGGGTGTCACACACTGTCACCTTTCACCTGTTAATTACAGCAGCGTTAACCAATTATGGGTGGATAGTACTTTCCTCCGAGTGTGTTACGGTGCCCCTGACGCTGCATGAGCAGCAGTTCGAAAACATGCAGTCAGCTGGCGTCACAGGTGAGCTGAGTGGGAATTGGCTAGAGTGGGTGGGACTTGGCCATGACTAAACTAGGGGGAAAATCCAATTTATATATATATATATATATATATATATATATATATATATATATATATATATATATATATATATCACTTGATCCAGCACCCCTTATTATTTATCATTTTATTTTTTATATTTTGTACTGATATACGGTCGTGTGCACAACTTAATGAAAACGATGCCAAAAGAGACTAAATCTAGGTCATGAAATCATAATGTGTGTGAAGTTTATAAACTACTTTGATCATGTTGAATTAATAAAATAACACCAATTCTGTTAATCTGATGCACTCTCCTGGAAATAAATGTGCATGAGACTTATAGGAGTTTCTCTTTCACTGTTTAGTTGTCATTTGCACACAACTTCAGTTAATTATTGACAAATGAGGCCCAATTTGAAGAAGAAAAAAAAAAAAAAAAAAAACCAAACAATTTGTTGATTATCGCCAAAAGATATGTAGGCAGATTTACCCAGCAGTGTTTTGGGGTTTGTGAGGCCGAGCTGGACCACAGGATTCTCCAGTATGGCTTGAAACAGAGGGCTGTTCGTGTCAATGCCCTTATCAAGATCCTCAGGTGAAGGCTTTCTGTCACCAAGCAACCATTCACACTGTGTAAAAGCAGACCAACAAAAGTCAAAAGGTGAAAAGCAGAAAAATCTGTCAAAATATCAATAAAAAATAAGCATTTTTTTTTTTACAACAGATGGTACTTTATTGTTTTCAGTATACAATACCAGTCAAAAGTTTGGACACACCTTCTGATTCAATGTTTTTTTAAAAGACACTTCATGTCTTAAAGTAATGATGGATGTCGTTTCTCTTTACACTACCGTTCAAAAGTTTGGGGTCAGCCAGACAATTTTGTGTTTTCCATGAAAAGTCACACTTTTATTTACCACCATAAGTTGTAAAATGAATAGAAAATATAGTCAAGACATTTTACTGGCCATTTTGAGCATTTAATCGACCCCACAAATGTGATGCTCCAGAAACTCAATCTGCTCAAAGGAAGGTCAGTTTTATAGCTTCTCTAAAGAGCTCAACTGTTTTCAGCTGTGCTAACATGATTGTACAAGGGTTTTCTAATCATCCATTAGCCTTCTGAGGCAATGAGCAAACACATTGTACCATTAGAACACTGGAGTGAGAGTTATTGCACCAAAAACCAGACATTTGCAGCTAGAATAGTCATTTACCACATTAGCAATGTATAGAGTGGATTTCTGATTAGTTTAAAGTGATCTTCATTGAAAAGAACAGTGCTTTTCTTTCAAAAATAAGGACATTTCAAAGTGACCCCAAACTTTTGAACGGTAGTGTACTTAGCTGAGCGGTTCTTGACATAATATGGATTACTGCAGTTGTGGAATAGGGCTAGTTACTGTATTTTATTATTTACTGTTTGATCTCAAATGCATTAAGGTGGCAGGAAATTGCGCTAATTAACTTTTGACGAGGCACCTGTTAATTGAAAAGCATTCCAGGTGACGACCTCATGAAGCTGGTTAAGACAATGCCAGTAGTGTGTAAAGCGTCATCAAGGGAAACGCTGGATACTTTGAAGAATCTAAAGTATGAAACGTATTTTGTTCTTTTAACACTTTTTGTTTACCACATAATTCCATATATGTTCCATGTGTTATTTCATAGTTTTGATGTCTTCCGTATTGTTTTACAATGTAGAAAATAGTCTAAACACGGAAAAACCTATGAATGAGTAGGGGTGTCCAAACTTTTGACTGGTATTATACATAAATAATATAACTTCATCCTTACAATCTGCATTGCTTTATTATATACATAAATATCACTGATTCATATAAAAAATTAAGTAAAGCAACTGAATGGTAATTGATATCAAGAATTTTTTGTCATACATTATTGATGGGTTACTTCTTATTCATCTTCATTCATTAAAAAAAGCTAGAAAAACCTATGAATGAGTAGGTGTGTCCAAATGTTTGACTGGTACTGCAACTACAATGGTTCTATTACTAAACAACAGATTTCATAACACTACCAGTGTGTACAATGTGATACTTGCACTGCAAATCTCACTGGGGGTTAATTACATAGATCTAGTTGTAAAGTTTTCATATAATAGGTTCATGCACAGAACAGTCAGACACGTTGGGAAATATTTTACTTGTCAATTTCATGGCCATTACAGATAATAACTGATTAATAAATATTTTTTCCCAGCTTGTATAATCAGGGTGTGGTATTCCAAACTCAATCTACTTGTTTAGAGACAGGAAGAAGGGACATTGGGCCATATTCAAAACTATTTATGCCAGGCCAGTTACTCGTATTCAGAGTTGGGTAACACACATTGCTTTTAATTTTCTGGGATCCCTATTCAGATTATGCAGATCGCCTGCGTGTAGTTCATGACAATGAGATTGCCAGATTTTTCTTGAATAGAAATGTCTTGGACATTGTTTTCAAATAGTGTCTCCAACAGCGCCTTTAAATGCAAGCACTTGCCTTAAAGGCCGGGAAAAAAAACAGGATAGAAAATGTGGATTATAGAAGCAGACGATGTTTTTCCCCATTGGTGTTAATTGATATAACAATGTAATACAAGACAATAAAAAATTAAAAAGACTAATATGATGAAATATGAATAAGATGGCTAGAGGATCTAATAAGAGTCTAGTACAGTATGTTGCCATAATATTGCTGCAGGAATAGTCGTAGATGTAATTATTATATTAATAACTGGAAATTGGTCTTAATTTAACAGTATAGTTTCCACACTCATTACTCAGTGGCTTACAAAATACCACTTGATCCAGCACATCAACACAGATATTCAATTGTGTGCACAACTTAATGAACTTAATGACATTTTTGGGGGGTGGGGTTATGTATTACCGACATATAACAAAGAATCCTGCCAAGTTTCGTGAAATTCCTCCAAAAATTGTGAGAGGAGTTGATTTCAGAAGATGAGTACCCTTCCTGGGATGGACGGACGGACGGACATCGCCATGACATAATCCCCTTTTGGTCCTTTTGGCCAGCGGGGGATAAAAACTTTTTGACAAATTACATGAAATTTCTCCAAAAATTGTGAAGGAAGTTGATTTCAGAAAGCAAGCACACCTAGATGAAATTGCCAAAGTAAAAAAGTTTGTTAATAATCAAGGGCATAACTCTGGTAAAATTTGCCAAAATTTCTAAGTGTATAACTGTCATATAACAAAGCCTTTTGCCAAGTTTGGTGAAATTCCTCCACAAATTGTGAGAGGAGATGATTTCAGAAGAACGTACACCCTCATGAAATTGTCAAAGTACAAGTTATTTAATCAAGGCTCAAAACTCTGGTCAAATTTTCATAAACGAAATTAAATCGTAATATGCGTATTACCGTCATATACGGTAACAAGGCCTTTTGCCAAGCTTCGAGAAATGTGTTCAAAAATTTTGGGAGGAGTTGATGTCAGAATACGAGCACAACTTCCTGAAATTGTGAAAGTACAAGGTTGTTAATCAAGGGCCACAACTCTGGTAAAATGCGACCAAACTGAACAAAATAACAGTGTGTGTACTACTGACATATAACAAGGCCTTTTGCCAAATTTGGTGAAATTCCTCCAAAAACTGTGAGAGGAGTTGATTTCAGAAGGAAAACACGCTCTCAAGAAATTGTCAAAGTATAATTTTGTTAATCAAGGCCTGTAATTCTGGTAAAATGTGACCTGATTTCACGAAATTACAATATGCGTACTAACGACATATAACAAAGAATCCTGCCAAGTTTTGTGAAATTCCTCCAAAAATTCTGAGAGGAGTTGATTTCAGAAGCTGAGCACCCATCCCGGGAGGGAGGGACGGACGGACAGACAGACATCGCCACGACATAATCCCCTTTTGGGCTTTTTGGCCAGCAAGGGATAATAAACTGATCAAGCACTCATCTGCAATGCACACAGCTTTTTTTTTTAAATGTCAATCATAATTTTATCCATTAAAAAGTCCTTGGATAAGCACTATCCCAGATTAGGATGCTGTCTCTTCGTATGCCAACTCTGGATAGGGCCCACAACCTACAAAACATCCTTATTTTTGAGTGAGTGACTTACAGCAGCGTCCTGTTGATTATTATTGACCCGGAGGGCGTCGATCACTTCCTTCTCATCAAACCCCATCTCCATCAGTGCAATCACTGCCTGCACATAATACACAGAAATGAACAGATCAATTATTTCTAAAGATTACCAATAACAGCAACAAAGAAGAAATACAATGTAAACTTCTGCTTATGGACAAAGCATAAAAGTGAAGTAAAAACAGAAAGAAGCCAAACCTTCACTGAACTTAAAACCAACCTCTTGTGAAACACGGCACTAACCCGTGAGTCCGGCCTGAACTCTCGTTTCCTCCGGATCCTTTTGAAGATTTCTGTCAGCTCATCCTGCTTGGCCTCCTCTGAGCTGGACTGGGAAGAGGTGGCTACCTGAAGGCCAGGACCCGAAGGAGACGGACCTGCAGATGCAGACGCAGCTGCTGCAGATGCAGCTGCTGCAGATGCAGAAGCAGCTGCTGCAGATCCGGCTGCTCCTTGAGCTTCCTGGCCTGGCAGGGGCAAGTCGACTGTGGGGTCGTCCACGTGCTCAATCAGCCATTCCATAGCCTGTGTCACAGACATGCTGTGAGGGAAGTGACTGGGATTAGTGCATACGAACTTGCTACAGCACAGTACTGTGTATTACATATAAATTACATTTGAACATCCTTGTAGTGTTTCAGTGGTGCTTGTTTTTTGTTTTTTTACACGTCCAGCACCTTACTTAAACCATACACCCTAGTCTGACTTATAGCATTAAAACTGCTCATGCTATATAAGTAAGTTCATATTAACTAGCAAAAAAAAGATTAAAGGGGTACCAAATATAATATATACAGTTGCTGATGTGACAAAGTAATGTATTCTTAAGTATTCTATCAAATTTATATACTAGAAAACAACGAAATATCTTGGTAATTGTAAATATAATAGTCGGTACGCTAAACGGCACAAGAGTCACCATTTTTAAAAGACCGTGACGTCAGCCCTACCCACTGCACTAGGAGAGAAGCGTGTAATCATGGCGTCGGGCGCATCAAGTGAAAGCGACAGCTCTGTCGAATCATACAAAGAGATCCCGCAAGACACACTGCAAGCAGGCTATGGCTTAGAAGGGCACCAGTTTGAACCTAGGAGAGGTACTCTCGACTCCGGTGACGACGAAAGAAGAGAAGAAAGCTCGAACTCGCTTGGTGTTTTTCAGCGGAAACGAGTGAAAAGACACGTCTGGAGGATCGTTATGCTTTCCATCGGTCCTGTTATTACACCCGAAAGCAACACACTGTGGCATTGTGTAGCCGATCACTTACAATTCATCCTACTTTCCGATTCACACGTGCTATTCCCAACCTCAATGAGCCAACACAACTGGGCACATACATACGTCATGAGTGTTACGCAGAGAAAATGAACGTGCATTCTGATTGGATAAAATTAATATCATGGCAGGCTGTTCAAACTGCGGAAATAGTTTGCTCGAGCTACTTTCAAAACACTATAACTTTCCAACCTTAGAACAAAAAACTTTTGTAAGTCTTGAATAAGGTTCGTTAATGTGTGTTTTATTGTTATATTTACTCTATATATTGCCCTCTGTTCCCCTTTAAGGACACACAGAGACTGTATGCTCACTGGTTTAGGCGCAGTGCCTTGACTGCACGGCTCTCTGGGAAACCCATCTCAGTCAGCTGCTGCAGGGCATTCTCATCCACCCGCTCCTCATCATCCTCATCCAACATGGCTAAAAGAAAGACACACAGAGACAATAACGGGAAAGATTTACGGCAGTTGTTGTGAAGGAAAGTGAAAGCATTTAACCGTGCATTACTTCATTCGATTTCATACACTTACCGTTGGCCTTTTTGAAGAGCTCAACAGCATCTGGATTCAAAGCGAGGAGTTTCTGTGCTACCTCAATGAGCGACACCAGAATTTTCCTCAGTTCTGTCTGGAACTAGTGAAAAATGACACACAAAAACACACACATGTCCAACAAATTTCACTTTTTCAAACAAATTAACCTAACAACTGACATGATCATAAAAAGCTGCACAATCATAGCTGAAATAGTCATGATCTTTTTATATCGATCACAATTATTCAGTCAGTTTACGGACACAACAGCTATTGCGTCTCACTGTTTTATCATTTCAAAACTGTCTTTTTTTGCACATTATACACTGTAAGCCTTTATTTAACATCTCTCGCTTGCCGTTCTTACTCACGTCTCTGATGTTGTGCTGCGTGACGGTGCGGTCGGAGTGGCGAGTGGACAAATTTGCTGTGGCTTTCAGGATAGCATCTTTATCAGGAGCCTTGCTTTCCTGCTTCTTCTGCCAGTGCACAGAGAAATAAATGAAAGAAGACAGCCTGAATCAATTCTGTGTGTGCAATGCGAGATTCAGGTTTGACCGAATTCACAATAAATACTGGATCATTTTCAGAGATGGTGCAAATCATGGTGGAGTACCTTCTCTTCTGCAGATATATCAGTCATTTTGGGATGTGGTGGGGGTGCCCTCTTCTTTATCAATAACAAGCAGTCTGAAAAGGAAACAAGCACTTTGGAAAAAAAAGAGCGACTGTATAATGATTAATGTTTCATGTAATGTACTGGAATATGTACATCAGTTAAAGCTAGGGTCGGTAATTCTGGAGAAATGAAGAGTAAGCTTAATTTTAAAAGTATCCAACTGAAAAGTTCCACCCCCTCCCTTCAGCTCTTCCTCCAAAGCTATTCCTCCAAAACACATGAACGCACACTGCCTGGTTACTGCTGGAGAAGGAGCCCATGATACCCCTTTTCCACCAAATCAGTTCCAGGGCTGGTTCGGGGCCAGTGCTGGTGCTGGTTCATAACTCGTTCAACTTGCGAGCCAGCTGAGAACCAGTTTGCTTTTCCATAGCTCGCGGTGCCACGTCATTACGTCGCTGTATACGTCAGTTACGTCGATGTATATGTCATTATGTCGCTGTATACGTCAGTTACGTCGCTACGTTTGCATAAACCTTGGCGCGAATATCGAAGCAAAAACAATGCGGAAGAAGCAGCAGCAGTAGCAACAACAACAACAACAATAATAATGGAAAGACAATAATAATAATGGAAAGACAGCTGCTGCTTCTCGTCGCTTAAAAATGGCGATCTTTCGCGGTCTTGTTATTGTTGTTGGTCTTAACAACTCCGCCCCCCCGCTGACGTAAGCGGTTCTTTCCTCTGGCCCAGCAGAGAGTTGGTGCTAGCCTGGAACTGGTTTTTCTGGCCCCAGAGCCAGTCCTTTGTCAGTGGAAACAGAAAACCCGGTTCCAAACTAAGCACTGGCCCCGAACCAGCCCTGGAACTGCTTTGGTGGAAAAGGGGCATGAGAGAGTGTGTTGGGGATGGGGGATGTGTAAAGTGACGCTGCCATATCCAACTACCTCAGATCTCATTCACATGTAAGAAAACACTTGCAATTATCATAATGAATGTAAACCAGGGCTTCTCAACCTTTTCTGTTTCGAGGCCCACCTATTCATACTTGTAACGAATCGGGGACCATTAAAAAAGATCTCCAATTATTTTGGCTCATCTATTCTATTAGAAGCTAATAATCTATTGTAAAGTGTATTAATAGGATGCGACATCACTCCCTGTTACCAATGGGAGCACAGGAATTAAATAACTGCGATAAAAACAAACTGCTTTTAATTGTAGGTATTGTATTTAAAACTGTCTGGATGTGCCAGAAGCCAAACCACGCATGCAGGGCATTCTCAGTCAAAAGGGATTAATGATCCAAAAGTGGAGTCTGGTCCCTTAACACAAGAACTTATTGCCATGTTTGTGTTCAGCAAACAAGCAAGTTATTAAAACCAAGAAGTACACTCAAAAGAAATGGATATAGAAACCACTCAATGGGATTAGATCCTTACACACTAACAAAGAAGGATTTTTCCTACGAGTTGGAAAATTATCCATTCGTTGAGTTCCTCGACATCTCAAACTACCTGCTGCTGCAAACATCGTTCTAGACGGACACACAGATGAAAACCTGGAAGAGCATGGAGGCGTACAACTTTTTATATGTGACTGGGTTAAAGATCTGGCCATCAGGACACTACAAGATAGACGGCGGCAGACGGATCTAAGCGCAGGAAGAGTGTTTATTAGCAGGCATAATATTTAAGTCAAGTCAAGTTTATTTTTATAGCGTTTTTAACAACAGATATTGTCGCAAAGCAGCTTTACAAAGAATTAAATACTTTAAAGTGCTGATGACACGTTTTTGACATCTTTGGCGATGTTTTATAACATAAAAAGTAATTCCCGATGATCCATATATTAATTCACGAAGGCGCCTATTTTACATATATATATATATATATATATATACACACACACACACACACACACACACTTATATATATATATATATATATATATTATGCCTTCGCGTTGTGTTGCCGGCTTTTGCTCCAAAACCCACAAGGATGGGGTAAGTTTATTCAAGTTTCCCAGAAATCCCGAGCTGCATGCAAAGTGGGTGAAGCAAGTCAGGCGCACTCGTGACAAGTGGGAGCCCTCATCAACATCCGTCCTGTGCTCTGAACACTTAGATTTGAATTGTTTTGACACCCTTCCCAGCTTAAAAGAATCTCTTGGGTGTTCAGTTCAGCACAAACGTGTGTTACTACCATCAGCAGTGCCTACACAGTGTTGCCAGATTGGGAGGTTTCCCGCCCAGTTGGGCGGTTTCAAGTGCATTTTGGTGGGTTTTGAACATATTTTGGGCTGGAAAACGTCAGCAGTATCTGTTGCCAGATACTGCTGATGTTTTCCAGCCCAAAATATGTTCAAAACCCACCAAAATGCACTTGAAACCGCCCAACTGGGCGGGAAACCTCCCAATCTGGCAACACTGCCAGTATTCCGGAGGGGGTCTACTAGTAGCTATGCCGGATCCAAAGACAGTCCTCCTGTCAGAACATGTGTTGTGAAACGACATAAGATAAAAGGTACGTAGAGCTATAGATTCTACATGATAATCATAAATGTAATCATAAAGTCGGCGTGATATCAGTCATGTATTTGCTTGTGAAAGCTTGCGGCTTTCATGTAACTGCCGCCTAGCAACGAGAGGCAAAGGGTAAAGAGGGTAGGCTATAGGGTTGGGCGGTATCCAAATTTTGATACCTTTAAACTGTCTCTGTGTTTTCCCGGGGTATACGGTATTACCGAGAAAAAAATATTTTGTTTCGGCCTACTGTGTAACGTGCGCCTATGCCTCAAATGTACTATTTAAAAGCAGCATAGCGAATTGTGTGCATTGTGGTATGGATTAAGCAGCAAAGCGAATTTTGTGCATTGATGAATGGATTAAGAGATATTTCAAAGCATCACGCAACTCTTCCTTCATCTTGAAAATAGCATTCAACTGTCGTTTACACATGTCTGCGTTGAAACGCCATTTGCAGCACTATTTCACCTACTCCATCAAAAAAAAGTACACGATGAGCAGGATCATACCCTTTCAAGCATGGGAAATTAAAAAAAGAAAAAGAATCAACCAACACCCAAGTCCGTTTAGACTGCGCGATAAACCATATTCTTCAGTGCAAATGAGGCGAACCTAATTCAAATGCGCGGTAGCTGCACAAGGCAAAATCATATGGGCCCACATCATGCCATGGCGGGGAAATTAATAATCAAATGGCCTTACCTTGCTTAAAACGTTGTCTTGATCACATAACTCCTTACAATTATTCCACTTAAATCCATACGGTTTAACACACCCAACAAAGATAGCAAGCGCATTGCTAATTCCCACCAGAAACCGAACAGTTTACGCTACGATGTTTTCTTCCGTTTCTTCAGTAGATGACATTTCAAACGTTTATTACCCACATCCCAAATGTCATACGTTATATTATTTTACCTTGTTGTTACTCATGTAACCTACTCAAAACACAACTCATTGGAGAGATCTCGTGGAAGTGGAGTACCCCAGGCTATGGTGTGCCTTAGGGGACATATTAGATTTTTCGTTTGGTTTGAAACCAAAATACTGCCACACTGCCGATGTTGTACTTTTTTTTTGCCACTAACTCGTTATCTTGACTTGCCATCTTTCAACCGCAGTCTCAGTCTCTTTTTTTTTTTTTAGATAGGACAGTATAGAGAGACAGGAAATGAGCGGGGGAGAGAGAGACGGGATCGGGAAATAACCTCGGGTCGGAATCGAACCCGGGTCCTCGGATTTATGGTACGGTGCCTTAGCCATCTGAGCCATGACACCCCCGGTCTCAGTCTCTTGCGAAGCTTTCTGTCAGACTCCAAATGTCACGCAGGGTTGCCATGGTAACGACATAAACAACCCTGCACGCGATGAGAACTTCTTTAGGAAATTGATAGAATTAGTGAAAATACGATCACACAGTTATTCGGGATGATCTTCAATTTATTATTTTATATTATGACCTCATGTACTCCATATTTATTTAGATATTATATTTTTTTTTTAAATGACGGTAATGAGACCGATACTGTTGGTACTTTTGGATACCTCGGGATACCTTCTTACCGTAATACCGCCCAACCCTAGTAGGCTATCATAGATTCTATTCGGAAGAGATCAACACATGATTGCGTAAAAATTAGGTATTTTAACAATTTGCATCTGTTTTGTGATTATCGTGACACTTGTGTGTTATATAGAACTGTACGTCTTATCAGCACATCGAGGATCTTCCACCGGAGGCTTTAGCAAGTACTCATAGCAACACTACACTTTACCCTTTGCCATGTGTTGTTAGGGAACGGTAGCAAGTACCCCGATGACTGACTTCAAGAATATGTAGAAAAAATTTAGAAATTATACTTTCCAAAAGTCATTTGAGCTTAGTGTATTGCATTTCCATTTATATTGTAGGTTCTTGCTGATGTTTTTGCGGAGTATGACGCAGCTGCTGAATCAGAAGCTGCAGAGTTTGTATGTACTAGTTGTGAACATTCACATTATTATCAATCTCATTTATTTAAAATCAGATAAAATCATGCCATCATGATCACTGCTTAAAGTACCAGTATTTGGTTGTTCTTTTGTTCAGAGGAAGAGCTAGCACTAGAGAGTTCACCGGCGTTTTCATGCGCCATTTCCATTGAGTAGAACAGCCAGTGAACCGCAGCGTGTTCTTCCGCTGACGTCACAACATGGCCGCGAGCCACGGACCCAGTTTTCTTGCGCTGTGCAATTAAAAGTTGGATATTCGCGTAACAACAGCTTCTTTTCACGTAATTATAACAGAAATCTAACATGTTTGCCATGTTGTATAGTTTATTTAAGAAATTGCATAGAGTCATGTTCGTGTCATCAGCACTTTAAACATGAGCTAATTTTATCCCTAATTTATCCCCAGTGAGCGAGCCTGAGGCCACGGAGGCAAGGAAAAACTCCCTCAGACGACATGAGGAAGAAACCTCGAGAGGAACCAGACTCAAAAGAGAACCCATTCTCATTTGGGTGATAATAGATAACGTGATTATAAATAACTCGCTTCTATAACGGTGTCCTATAGAGTCAAAGTATAACTGTGAAACAGGAAATTCATTATAGTTTTAACATGAAGTCAGTTTTATTGAAGTTATAAACTGTTCACTGATGGAAACTTGAGTGCAAAACTGTTCATGATAACTGCAGTCCTAAAGTTAGCAAGTCGACTGTAGTCCTCAGACATAAATGCATTACTGTAAGCGTCCAGAGCGTCTTCCAGGTGGTTGTTTTCGTTTTGTTTTTTACAAACGCAAATCATAAAGCAGAGTATTTAAACAGCATTATAAGCATGGCTAGAAACAAACGTGACAGTGATAATACTTCGCAAAGCCTTTGTGAAAACAGCTTACGTACGTATCTGTGTGTGCTGATTTGTGCTCAAATCAGTATCCGGTGTTTCCCATAACGACCGGGTCCCAAGCATGCACGGCCGCTCGAACTGCACCAGACTCAAGTGTGCGAAGGTGCGACAGTCATGTGTTCACCTAATGTGTGACCACAACTTTTAGCTCATGTGTATATCGCCATCAAAATGCCTCATTTTCATCGATACCCCATTGCAAAGCATCGTGAGCTGTAGCGTGACCGTTGTTTAATGAGGCAGATGTGACGTCGGATGCAACCCAGCAATTGTACCCTACTACAAGTAAAAAAACCAGAGTGCTCTGAGAGCACAATATCCCCTGCTGGCTACTATACCATAACTCTGGTAAAATGCGACTGAATTGAACAAAATTGTAACATGCATATTACCAACATATAACAAAGAATCCTGTCAAGTTTCATAAAATTTCTCCAAAAATTGAGAGGAGTTGATTTCAGAAGGTGAGCACCCTTCCTGGGACGGACAGATGAACAGACGGACGGACGTACGTCACCACGATATTAATCCCCTTCGGGCCTTTCGGCCAGCGGGAGATAAAAATTGTAAGGGAAATTGATTTCAGAAAGCAAGCACACCTTGATGAAATTGCCAAAGTACAAGTTTGTTAATAATCAAGGGCATAACTCTGCCCAAATTAAACGAAATTACAATAGGCGTATAAGTGTCATATAACAAACCCTTTTGCCAAGTTTGGTGAAATTCCTCCACAAATTGTGAGAGGAGTTGATTTCAGAAGAACGTACACCCTCATGAAATTGTCAAAGTACAAGTTCTTTAATCAAGGCTCAAAAGTCTGGTCAAATTTTCACAAATGAAATTAAATCGCAATATGCGTATTACCGTCATATAACAAGGCCTTCGAGAAATCCGTCCAAAATTTGTGAGAGGAGTTGATGTCAGAAGGCGAGCACACCTTCATGAAATCGTGAAAGTACAAGGTTGTTAATCAAGGGCCGTAACTCTGGTAAAATGTGACCGAATTGAACAAAATTACAATATCCATAGTACCGACATATAACAAAGAATCCTGCCAAGTTTTGTGAAATTCCTCCAAAAATTGTGAGAGGAGTTGATTTCAGAAGGTGAGCACCCTTCCCGGGACAGATGGATGGACGGACGGAAATCGCCACGACAATCCTCCTTCGGGCCTTTCGGCCAGCGGGGGATAATTAACTTCAACTTGGAAAAAAAAAATCGCGGCCATTAGATGGTGCTTCTTTCGGCCCAGTGGTTGAGAAACACTGATGTAAACAATGAACATGGCTATTGTTAGTACTCTGTCGCTCACTAGCTTTTAGCAACATGTCTGTCTAGCCTTGGGGAAGACTCCGGTCACGCGCACTGAGTGCCTGGGAAGAGTGTGTGCAGGTAAAGAGGTAGACTGATAATCAGGCAGGTAGGCCAACTAGTCATTTCATTCGGACTGAAAGAAATTATTGGACAGGCTTTTTACAGCCCTGCGACTGCCACAGATGACCGATTTGATTTTTTTCTCTTTCTTTTTATTATCAGAGCATTTGATTTATACATTGCTGTTGTAAAGAGAATTTCAAGAAATACAGTGGGGCAAAAAAGTATTTAGTCAGCCACCAATTGTGCAAGTTCTCCCACTTAAAAAGATGAGAGAGGCCTGTAATTTTCATCATAGGTACACTTCAACTATGAGAGACAGAATGGGGGGAAAGAATCCAGGAAATCACACTGTAGGATTTTTAATGAATTAATTGGTAAATTCCTCGGTAAAATAAGTATTTGGTCACCTACAAACAAGCAAGATTTCTGGCTCTCACAGACCTGTAACTTCTTCTTTAAGAGGCTCCTCTGTCCTCCACTCGTTACCTGTATTAATGGCACCTGTTTGAACTCGGTATTAGTATAAAAGACACCTGTCCACAACCTCAAACAGTCACACTCCAAACTCCACTATGGCCAAGACCAAAGAGCTGTCAAAGGACACCAGAAACAAAATTGTAGACCTGCACCAGGCTGGGAAGACTGAATCTGCAATAGGTAAGCAGCTTGGTGTGAAGAAATCAACTGTGGGAGCAATTATTAGAAAATGGAAGACATACAAGACCACTGATAATCTCCCTCGATCTGGGGCTCCACGCAAGATCTCACCCCGTGGGGTCAAAATGATCACAAGAACGGTGAGCAAAAAACCCAGAACCACACGGGGGGACCTAGTGAATGACCTGCAGAGAGCTGGGAGCAAAGTAACAAAGGTTACCATCAGTAACACACTACGCCGCCAGGGACTCAAATCCTGCAGTGCCAGACGTGTCCCCCTGCTTAAGCCAGTACATGTCCAGGCCCGTCTGAAGTTTGCTAGAGAGCATTTGGATGATCCAGAAGAGGATTGGGAGAATGTCATATGGTCAGATGAAACCAAAATAGAACTTTTTGGTAAAAACTCAACTTGTCATGTTTGGAGGAGAAAGAATGCTGAGTTGCATCCAAAGAACACCATACCTACTGTGAAGCATGGGGGTGGAAACATCATGCTTTGGGGCTGTTTTTCTGCAAAGGGACCAGGACGACTGATCCGTGTAAAGCAGGGGTTTTCAAAGTGTGGGAGAGTCAGCCCCCCCTCGGAGAGCAAATAAACAACAGCGCCGCCCCCCCCCTTACAATTTTTGTTGTTGCTATACTTAATGTTCCATTCGTATTTTTAAAAAAATGGTTGTTGTACACATTATTTTTTTCTTTTTCACATTTTAAACATCTGTGCTTTTTAAAACATCTTGTTTTACACATTTTAAACATCCCATAGCATCGTTAGGTAGCATCTCTTGGCAGACAACACACTGTGGCAGTGGAGCATCTTCAGATCCAGTCCATGAAAATCCAAACTTTAAATAATCGTGGTCATACTTCCTTCTTTTTCCAGTCCCCCAGGATTCCGCGGGCCTTTTTTGTGATTGTTGTGGGCTAAAATGTCTGATGTTGCGGGGGGTTTTCCAAAAAATTGCGATGAAAGTTACGGTGTTTTTTAGGTTTTTGTTGCGATTACATCGCGGGAGGAAGTGAAAGTTGCGAGAAATTGTTGCGATTTTCTCTTTTTGTGATTAAAATTGAGTGATATGTTAAATATTAAGTTATTACTGAAAAACTATTAATTAAAAAAAACAAAGAGAAATGGTCCTATAAACAACTTTACCAATATAAAAGATTACCAGGACTACAAAAATGCAGAAAAATAGGCTTTACTTATCCAAATGCACCTGTTGGTTCAAAAGTTAAAGTGCAGAGAACCTCACAGCACAACATGAAGTTACCTTAAAATATAATATAAATGCCTCAGCTTTCATGTAAGAAAAAAAACCTATTAATACTAGTACTGTGTGCAGGCAGTCTCTCCTGAAGACTAAATTAAACAATAATTATAAACTAATAAAATAAATGGCTCAGGCTTCATAGAAGAAAAAAACAATTTGAACAGAATCTCACAGTATGATGCTGAAGCTGCCTAAACAATGGAAAATAAAATACCATTTTGGCAAAAATGTTGGCATCCATTAACTTCTTGTATTAAGTAAAAAAAAAAATAAAGTGCACACAGTCCTTCACTGTAAACATAACACACTTTCAGTGTTGCCAGATACTGCTGACGTTTTCCAGTCCAAAATATGTTCAAAACCCGCCAAAATGCACTTGAAATCATCCAATCTGGCAACACGACGCGCATGCTGCTTCTCTTGAACACACGGAAGTAAGGCGGAAGGTAGTTTGTCGACGTCACCTCAAGACGACGCCAACGATTGGTCAGATTTGCGGGAAAGTTGCGGTGATTGGATATAATTGCAACACCGCCCTGAATTCGCGGGGATTGGTTGAATTTGCGCTGAAGTTGCAAATCGCAACATCCTGGAGGCTCTGTTTTTTTTGCTTGGCCCAGACTTTGTCTCCTCACTCACTGTAGCTTTAGGTACTAAAAACCATAGACAGCTAAAAACCGATCCATTTTGTCTCTCACGTTGCGCCCCCCCTGAAGAACTCTGGCGCCCCCCAGGGGGGGCGCGCCTCACACTTTGAAAAGCCCTGGTGCAAAGGAAAGAATGAATGGGGCCAGGTATCGTGAGATTTTGAGTGAAAACCTCCTTCCATCAGCAAGGGCATTGAAGATGAAACGTGGCTGGGTCTTTCAGCATGACAATGATCCCAAACACACCGCCTGGGCAACGAAGGAGTGGCTTCGTAAGAAGCATTTCAAGGTCCTGGAGTGGCCTAGCCAGTCTCCAGATCTCAACCCCATAGAAAATCTTTGGAGGGAGTTGAAAGTCCGTGTTGCCCAGTGACAGCCCCAAAACATCACTGCTCTAGAGGAGATCTGCATGGAGGAATGGGCCAAAATACCAGCAACAGTGTGTGAAAACCTTGTGAAGACTTACAGAAAACGTTTGACCTCTGTCATTGCCAAGAAAGGGTATATAACAAAGTATTGAGATGAACTTTTGTTATTGACCAAATACTTATTTTCCACCATAATTTGCAAATAAATTCTTTAAAAATCAGACAATGTGATTTTCTGGATTTTTTTTCTCATTCTGTCTCTCATAGTTGAAGTGTACATATGATGAAAATTACAGGCCTCTCTCATCTTTTTAAGTGGGAGAACATGCACAATTGGTGACTGACTAAATACTTTTTTGCCCCACTGTATAACAAAAAAAGCTTCTAAAAAATTACCTACCCTAGCTTTAATGGATCGTAAATGGAAGAAAGTGTAAAAAAAAAATGATAATACCTTTATCTTTAAGGTTTTCATCGGCAACAGTTTTGGTTTCAGTAAGAATCCTCTCTGTCGCTGTATGAATGAGTTTGTGGTGTGTGATGGTTTTGGGATCCTCTAGACTCCCATGGGCACACTGTCAATAAAAAAATATATATATTAAAATAAATAATAAAATATATATTATACACACACACACAGACACACACACAATGAATGCTTTAAATATTGCTCACAAAACAATGATGTGCACCAAGTCAAAAGATACAAATACAGTCTTAAGATTTGACAAGATAAAACAAGACCAAACAAATCAAAACTAAAATAGCTTTTAGTCCATTAAGTTTCACAGATGTTTTTTTTTCTTTATTGAAATAAATAGAAAATCGTCAAATAGTTAAGGTATAACTACATATTGGTTATCTTGACCAACTGTTGTCAATTCTGTTTAACATATATGTACTTACCGACATGTGTGAGGCAAACTATTTTACTCTTTGGGCCCGTTTACACGAGGATGCTGTCGGGTAAAAACGACTAAATATTTTATCGGAAGTGCCTTTCGTCTACACGGGGACGGCGTTTCCGAGGCTGAAAAACAGAAAAAATTGAAAACGCCTTCCAGAGTGGATAAGTTAAAAACAGCCCCCGTTGCATATCCGTCTAAACTACCCAATACGCGAAACTCTGCTCGGATCTGCTCACGTCAGGTACGCGTTTACGTCATACATATGTCATACTGTACATGCCAGCCCGGGAAGTAAGAAAGTAAGTAAAAAAGTAAGAGCATGTCTGATTACATCGATCCAACGGACCTTCAAGCTGCTCTGGCAGCTTTAATAAACGTCCAGGAGTCCTTCGAACATCTATACCGAATCTGCACATATACCGTTAAAGAACAGAGGCGGGTATAGTATGCTCTTACTTTTTTACTTACTTTCTTACTTACCATAGCCAGAGTAGTCAAAGTTTTCGCGGCGAAGATGTGCAGATCAGACGAGACGGAAGACGTTGCGCATGCGTGCAGACATAGCGGAGGTCTTTCACAGCACCACCTAGCCGCCTGGCATGCACATCCAATTGAATTCCACACATTTATGCGCCACCGTATAGACGCAGATTTCCTCCTTGAAAACGGTCGTGTAGACGCGGAAAAAAGTGAGAACGAAAACGGACTTTTGCGTTTTTGTTTCAGACCGTCCCCGTGTAAAGTGGGCCTTTGTCATGGCTTGTTGTAGGACACACACATACATATCATTTTAATCCTCTTTAATTTTTTCATAAGTTGTAAACTAGCTGCATTTTTCTGTTTTACAGGCAAGGGTGTGCAGGTCAGAGTAGCATGCAGCACACACCTGTAAACATGGCAGGAAAATACATTTAAAGTGCACACGTGAACATAATCGGATATGTGCCTTTCCATAAAAAATGTCCTTGAAATGCAGACAAAATTTGAGTGGAAGCAGCATTATGCATCTGACCGTTTCCAATTCCTCAAGCTTCTAACATCATTACAGAAACACGCAGATCTCACGGGACGTGGATAGTTTTGAAGCGTGTATTACAATTAAGACATGTCATAAGTCAATTCATATCGGTGTTCTGGACACGAACGCTTTTCTGGCAACGATTTAATGGGACTGTGGCTGGAAGAAGAAGGCTACGTTCACACTGCAGGCTGAAGTGACTCAAATCCGATCTTTTCGCCCATATGTGACCTGTATCCGATCTTTTATTGACAATATGAACGACACAGATCCGATTTTTTCAAATCCGACCCAGGCCGTTTGGATATGTGGTCCTAATTCCGATTCCTATCCGCTCTTTTCATATGCGACTTCAGTCTGAACCGCCAGGTCGCATTCATCCGACTTACACGTCATCAACAAGCCACAAACGTCACTATTCTGCGCTGAAGTAGGCGGCGGGTCTCTCAAAAAAAGTTACAACAACATGGCGCATAATCACGGGCGCAGATAGAGGGTGGGAGTCGTCCCACCCAGATTTAAATTCACCTTGCTCGGTCCCCCCCACTTATAGGGAGGAAAAAACGTCTATGCTGTCTTTCTTTGCATAAGGCAAACCTCACGGAAAAATCAAAAGACTAATTACCATTCGGTTTATTGAGGTGCACAGCAGTGTATACATAGTTGCAACAACTCACATAAAACAAAACAAAGACTGATATTCGGTTGGCTGAGCTGCGCAGACTGCACAGGTTGCGAGCTCGAGCTTGGTTGCTATGGTAACCCGCAACAAATTTGACAGGCATATCGGGGTTGGGGTTGGTTTGCTGGCAGCTTTGTCCCCCCCAGTTTTTTGTCCCTCCCAGTTCAAAAAACGTATCTGCGCCCCTGCGCATGACATCAATGCGAGGGACGCTTCGGGCTGTGAAGGTTCTGAATCTTCTCAATGGAAGGACGCAGAGGTTAGGGAGCTGATTTCCATTTGGGGGGATGCAGCTATTCAAGCTAGATTGGATGGGTCATACCGCAACCGGGCGGTTTTACTTCCGTAAACACTGGCCATGCTCACTGCATGTGACGTCGTCGTATCCTGCAATGCGCATGCGGAACACTTTTAGGTCGCTTTTCGTTCATACTGAGGATCACATACAAGTCGCATATATTTGTTAATGTGAACGACCTCACAAAAAAATCGGATTTCACAAAAAAATCTGAATTGAGCATTAAGCCTTGCAGTGTGAACGTAGCGGAAGAAACCTTTATCTGTCACACACACACACTTCAAGCACAGTGAAATTCATCCTCTGCATCTGAAGCAGTGAACACACACACACACCCAGAGCAGTGGGCAGCCATACTACAGTGCCCGGGGAGCAGTCAGGGGTTCGGTACCTTGCTCAAGGGCACTTCAGCCCAAGGCCGCCCCACGTTAACCTAACTGCATGTCTTTGGACTATGGGGGAAACCGGAGCACCTGGAGGCACGGGGAGAACATCCACACAGAAAGGATCTCGCCGGCTGCTGGGTTCGAACCCGGAACCTTCTTGCTGTGAGGCGACCGTGCTAACCACAGGTTCCCAAGTCTAAGTCCTGGAGTCCCACCTGTCCTGTATATTCGAGTGTTTTTTCCTGCTCTAACACATGACTGAGCTGAATGAAGCGTGTTTGGGAGCAGGGAAAACACTCCAATATGCAGGACCAGATTGAGCACTTGTGCTCTGTTGGACAGAACAGCTCGAGTCTTAGCAAAGCAATGGTACAGCTTGGTAAATTATAAATAGCACAGTGTCTACTTGCCTGCTAGAGTCTAAAAATACATCGCAATGACACTGACAGATCTAGTGGGCCTTGCTGAAAGCTCTGGGAGCCAGCGATGGAGATGAGCCAAGTGAATGAAACCCCTCCATACAACACTGACAGCTAGTCAGTTGTTAACTCGTGTATACTTACATGCTTGAGGCATTTCTCCTTCAGCTTCTCTATCGTAGTGTCTTCAGTGACTTCCTCCAGCCACTCTGTGCCCTCCATGGTACAGATGTGGATCTTCAACACGTTCCCTGCGAAGATCTTCTCTTCTTGCACGAACATGGCTGAGAACAGGAGCTCGAAACAGCAGCAGCAGCAGCTTTCACACCACAGCCGAGCTGTGTACTGTAATGTGGCTAGCACGCTAAATGTTTATTAGCTAGCTAAGCTACACTCTCCTCCTTCAGCTGACTACAACCACACCAGCTCCAGTTAGTTATTGTTATTCGATCATTTTGCAGGCCGGGAGATATATCCAGTCAGCGTGCCCTTCGCGAAATCCCTCAACGCAACTTAATACCCGCCTCGGCTCGCCGCTCGCAGCCGCAGCTGAGTGCTGTTTCGGTTCCACCTGTGAGAGACACCAACTGCACACGGGAGAGCAGGACACCTCATGTGCGCATGCGCACTTTCTCTTTCTCTGAACTACCATGCACAGTGCAAAAGTTTGTGTCCCCTTGATCATACTGTGCTTCTGTCCTGCACTTTAGAACAGCTGTGTGTCTAGAATACACATGATACATACTATATAGGTTTACTATTTATATTATATCTATGCTATGCAGACATTTTTTTTACGGAAGCCGAGAGAGGCCCTTCATATAATCCTTTTTTTTTTTTATTCACCTTGTTATTCCGAGATAACGACATAATTAATTCAGGATGTCGAGAAAACAACACAACTAATTCGAGATCTCGAGAAAACAAAGCAATTATTCCGTGATCCAGTGGCGCCTCCAGAAATATTTCATAGGGGTGGCCAGATGGGGACACTTAAAACCTTGGGGTGGCACACCAAAACTAAAAGCCATAATTTCAGGATATCATTATACTGTTGTAGTAAACCGGCCAGTAGAAAACTATCAGAAAGACTTAAGGAAATGCCTACTGATATACTTTGGTTTATTGTGTTATATTTAATGCTACTGGCGGCACGGTGGTGTAGTGGTTAGCGCTGTCGCCTCACAGCAAGAAGGTCCTGGGTTCGAGCCCCGGGGCCGGCGAGGGCCTTTCTGTGCGGAGTTTGCATGTTCTCCCCGTGTCCGCGTGGGTTTCCTCCGGGTGCTCTGGTTTCCCCCACAGTCCAAAGACATGCAGGTTAAGTTAACTGGTGACTCTAAATTGAGCGTAGGTGTGAATGTGAGTGTGAATGGTTGTCTGTGTCTATGTGTCAGCCCTGTGATGACCTGGCGACTTGTCCAGGGTGTACCCCGCCTTTCGCCCGTAGTCAGCTGGGATGGGCTCCGGCTTGCCTGCGACCCTGTAGAGGGATGGAGCGGCTAGAGATAATCAGATGAGATGAGATTTAATGTTACTAATGATCTAATGTGCAGAGACTAATAACAGTACAGTTAACATTTTGAGTTCCACAATAATTATGTTTCATTGTGTAATGAATATATAAGGCATAAGGTGTACATTTATTGCAAACAAAACAACTACTGGAGACAGAAACAATCATATATTTGCTTTATTTAACAGGAATTTCCCAACAGGGATCAATAGTCTCTGATTCTGATTAGGCAATACTGTACGGTATGCTTCAGAACAGTTTTATTCGCCTGTTGCTGTGTTTTTTGGCAAATACATTCACAAAGTCATCAAGGTTTATGGCCTTAAGTTTACATTACGTCGAATCAGCGGATCATCAGATTAACGTTCTTAAAACGATTCGCGTTTACACTAAAACCGTTAGCCGTGCACACAGCAACGCCAATACGCGGATACGCTCGGCTCCGCAGGCATCCTGCGCTCCAAATCACTCCGCCCTGAACAGCGAGTGCCCTCTGGAGGGTGCGCACTCCGGCCCTGCGCAGCTCACACAGCGCGCGAGTGAAGTGCACAAGCCACGATTCAGGACTGAGCCGCTGTGTGTGTGATCCCAGCGCATATCACTTACTACTTGCAAGTGGAAGGATGGCAAGCCTAAAGACAATCATAACTACACAATGGGCAGTATTTGCATCAGTATTTGCAGTATTTTCATACTTTTATACTCTTTAATGAAAGGTGATACAAGGCGGAAGTCCGCGCCGTTTTTCAGCAGTCGCGTCACATGACCAACGCCAGCGAATCAGGAAGGTGGATGTCACAGTGACGTTGTCCAATGAGACGCCAGCTATAGCTCAGCACAGCATATCCGCGTATTTTGAATGTTTACACAGCACCGGAGCTGACACGATCTGGATTGAATACGTGGACGCTGGCGGATTCCCGTTTCCAGGCGGTTTAATGTAAACGGACAGTGCATCCGCAAAGAAAACGAGACAGATACGGTCTAATGTAAACGTAGCCTTAGCCCTTCTTGATTCTACACTAAGCACCCCCAAATTGCTTAAACGCTCATCGGTCATTGAACTTCTCAAGGCAGTTTTGATTAATACATGTCAAAAATCCGTCAAAAAGCTGCTGGAACAGCACTATTTAGCACTTAAAAAGCACACGTTACGATGCATACTTCCCCCTCTTCTTTTACTAAAGAATATTTTGACTTATTTACTTACTGGTAGTCTTCTCCGTCTTCTCTCTGTTAGGGTTTTGCTGGGATTCGAACCTGGTTCGTTGGTGTGATGATCCAGCAAACCCCCACTAGGCCACCAGGGGAATGACTCAAATGCAGAGGCGTGAGGCGGAAGTAGAAAAAGTAACAAAAGGTTTATTTATACTATGTACACTATATACAATCCAGGGCAAAACAAAAAAAACAAAAACAAAGAGTATAATTCAAAAAGAAAAAGGCAAAAATGCAAAAGCTCAGAAGATCCACAAAACACAGTACAAAGGAAACTGGAGTTAAACATAACAGCACAAAGACTCCGTGACAAGAGGACTGAACTCAGGGGTATAAATACACAAACTAATTAAGGACACAGGTGAAGATAATTAGGACTAAAAGGCAATTAACAAAAACACAAAACACAGGAACAGTGGCGGCCTCTAGAGGCCAAAATAAACAAGACACGAAAAGGAAATAACAGCGGCCTCTAGAGGCCAAAACAGTCCAAGTCCTAACAGGACCCCCCCCTCTAGGAGCGTCTCCTGACGTTCCCAGGGCGATCCGGATGGGCCGAATGGAAGTCCCGACACAGTTCTTTATCTAGGACATCCCGAGCAGGAACCCAGCAGTGCTCCTCAGGACCATAGCCCTCCCAGTCCACCAGATATTGCAACCCGCCGCGGACCCGGCGAGAGTCAAGCAGGCGATGCACAGTGAACACAGTCTGCCCCTGGAAGATGCGGGGGGGTGGGGGGTTCCTAGGGGCAGGGGCATACGTAGACGTCAGTACAGGCCGCAACAGGGAAACATGGAAAGTGGGGTTGATCCTCAGAGTCCGGGGCAACTGGAGCCGGTAGGAGACAGGGTTCACCCTGCGCACCACCTTGAAGGGGCCAATGTAGCGAGGAGCAAGCTTGCGGTTCTCCACCCGCAGCGGAAGGTCCTTAGTGGACAGCCAAACCCGCTGCCCAGGGCGGAAAGTGTGTGCAGGTCTTCTGTGGCGGTTGGCCTGAGTCTGGTTGGTTCTGGAGGTCTGTATGAGGGTCTTCCTGACCTTGCTCCAGGTCTTGCGACACCGTCTCACATATTGGTTGACCGAGGGCACCCCCGCGTCCTCCTCCTGGTCCGGAAACAGAGGTGGCTGGAACCCGAATTGGCACTGGAATGGCGACAGCTTGGTGGCCGATGACTGCAGGGTGTTGTGGGCGTACTCTGCCCATGGCAGCCAGGTGCTCCACGATGTCGGGTTATCCATAGCCAGGCCTCGCAGGGTGGTTTCCAGGTCCTGGTTGAGCCTCTCCGTCTGACCATTGGACTGTGGGTGAAACCCAGAGGAGAGGCTGGCAGTGGCTCCGATGACCTTGCAGAACCCGTGCCACACTCGGGAGGAGAACTGGGGCCCTCGGTCTGAGACGATGTCCTGTGGAAGACCAAAGACTCGGAAGACATGATTAAATATAAGTTTCGCTGTTTCAAGAGCAGAGGGGAGTTTGCACAGAGGTATGAAGCGGCAGGCCTTGGAGAATCTGTCAACAATGACCAAAATGACTATGTTACCTTGTGACTCAGGGAGACCCGTGATGAAGTCGACTGCCACGTGGGACCAGGGACGCCGGGGAATGGTCAGAGGATGCAGGAGACCCTGGGGACGCTGTCGTGGGTTCTTGGTTCTGGTGCAAACCTCACAGGACAGGACAAATGACCTTATTTCCTGCTCCATGTTAGGCCACCAGAAGCGTCTTTTCAGGAAGTCCAGGGTCCTCCGAGCTCCCGGGTGGGCGGTGAGAGGGGAAGAGTGACCCCACTGGAGAACCTTGGCCCGGGCTTGATGTGGGACGTACAAGAGGCCCGGTGGCCCCGTCCCAGGACCGGGGTCCTGGCGTTGGGCTCGTCGAACAGCCTCCTCAATACCCCAGCGGACAGGGGCCACAATCCGGGACACCGGGATAATAGGCCCGACTTCATTCTCCCTGTTAGTGGCAGAGAACAGCCTGGACAGTGCGTCAGGTTTGGTGTTCTTGGAGCCGGGACGGTACGAGAGGGTGAAGTCAAACCGACTGAAAAACAGGGCCCACCTAGCCTGTCGAGGGTTCAGTCTCTTGGCTTGCTGGAGGTACTCCAGGTTCTTGTGGTCAGTCCAAACCAGGAATGGATGTTGCGCTCCCTCCAGCCAGTGCCTCCACTCCTCAAGGGCCAGTTTGACCGCTAACAGTTCTCGATCCCCCACATCGTACCGGGACTCCGCAGGACTCAGGCGGTGGGAGAAGTAAGCGCAGGGGTGCAGCTTTCCTTCCGAACGTTGAGAGAGTACCGCGCCGACACCACTGTCCGAGACGTCCACCTCCACGATGAATGGTTGGGAGGTGTCCGGGAGGACCAGAATGGGTGCCGTGCAGAAGCGGGCCTTGAGGTCTTTGAACGCCTTTTCTGCCTGAGGAGACCAGCCATAAGATCCACCTGTCCCTTTGGTGAGGTCTGACATGGGTGCTGCCACAGAACTGAAGTTCCTGATGAACTTGCGGTAGAAGTTAGCGAATCCTAAGAACCGCTGAACCTCCTTAACGGACTTGGGAGTAGGCCAGTCCCGGACGGCCAGGGTCTTGGCAGGGTCCATTTGGAGTTGGCCTGTCCGTACAATAAATCCCAGAAAGGAGACCTCGGGAACATGAAATTCGCATTTCTGGGCCTTGGCGAACAGATTGTTCTGTAGCAGCCTCTGGAGAACCTGGCGGACATGGTGGCGGTGCTCCTGCACGGTCTTGGAAAAGATAAGGATGTCGTCGAGGTAGACAAAGACGTACAGGTTAATCATGTCCCTTAAGACGTCGTTGATTAGGGCCTGAAAAACAGCTGGTGCGTTGGTGAGTCCGAAGGGCATCACCTGGTATTCGTAGTGCCCAGACGGGGTGTTAAAGGCAGTCTTCCACTCGTCTCCCTGTCGGATACGGATGAGGTGGTATGCGTTCCGTAGGTCCAACTTGGTGAAGACGGTGGCGCCTTGGAGCAGGTCGAAAGCAGTGGACATCAGCGGAAGGGGATATCGGTTGCGCACAGTGATCTTGTTCAGGCCCCTGTAGTCAATACATGGTCGAAGCCCCCCATCCTTCTTGCCGACAAAGAAGAAGCCGGCACCAGCAGGTGAGGTGGAGGGTCGAATGAACCCAGAGACCAGGGCGTCTTTGAGGTATTCCTCCATGGCCTTGCGTTCTGGCTGAGAGAGGGAAAACAGTCTGCCACGAGGAGGGGTAGTCCCAGGGAGCAAGTCGATGGCACAGTCGTAGGCCCGGTGCGGAGGAAGAACGGCGGCCCTGCTCTTGCTGAATACTTCCTTGAGATCCCAGTACTCTGTGGGAACTTGAGATAACTCGGTGAGATCAGGGGGCTCGGCAGGAGACACAGGAGAGCTAGAGAGCAGACAAGAGGCATGGCATGCAGGGCCCCATTCCACAACCTGGCTTGTTACCCAGTCTATGCGAGGGTTGTGGCGAGTAAGCCAAGGAAGGCCTAGAATAACTGGGAACTCAGGTGAAGGAATCAGGTGCAGGGATATTTCTTCCTTGTGACCTTGAGACTGGAGGAAGACTGGAGAAGTAACTTGAGTGACTCTTCCATCACCTAACGCTTGGCCATCGAGGGCAGACACAGACAGAGGGACTTCAAGAGGTGCAGTAGGTATATTGATGCTTTGGGCGAAGTGAATATCCATAAAGTTCCCAGCCGCCCCTGAGTCTATCGAAGCTTGACAAGAGTGGACAGACTCACCCCAGGAGATGGAGACCGGGATGTAGATTCCTTGGCCAGGGAGTCCGGGAGAGAGGGTAGGCCCCGTCACAACCCTCCCTCGGCTGGACGGGGCGGTCCTTTTCCCAAGAGTTCGGGACATGAGGCTCGGAAGTGACCAGGCTTGCCACAGTAGATGCAGCACTTGTCCCTCCTTCTGCGCTCCCTCTCAGATGCGGAGAGGCGAGTACGACCCACTTGCATGGGTTCTGGACAGTCACTGAAGGAGGTAGACGGTCTCCAGGTAGAGGTAGGGAGGCTGGGGGGGCTCAAGGCTTGGTGGCGTTCTCTCATCCTGTTGTCCAGACGAATAGCATGTGAGATGAGGGTTTCGAGGTCACTTGGGCATCCAATAGAGGCCAGACCGTCCTTGATGGGGTCAGACAGACCATGGTGGAAGGCTGACACCAGGGCAGTCTCGTTCCATCCACTTACTGCTGCGAGTGTTCGGAACGAGATGGCGTAATCTGCGACGCTTCCTCCTTGCCGGATGGACATGAGCTTTCGGGCTGCGTCGGTACTGATGTCTGCCTGATCGAAGACCCGAAGCATCTCTTCAGAAAACAGCTGGAAATCAAAGCACTCAGGTCCCTGTCTTTGCCAGATAGCAGTAGCCCAGGCTCGCGCCTTACCAGCTAATAAGGTGATCACAAAGGCAATCTTGCGGCGATCCGTAGTGTAGGTGGTAGGCTGAAGCTCAAAGGTGAGTTGACACTGGGTAAGGAACTCTCGGCACTCACTGTGCTTGCCGTCATACCTCTGTGGTGCAGGAAGGCTGGGTTCGCGAGGTGAAGAAGGCAGCATGGCAGGAGGCACTGGAGCAGGAGTGGGAGCTGGATCAGGAGCAGGAGATGCAGGCAGAGATGTCAGCTGTGCCAGGGTTTTCCCAATTTGCTGAAGCAGTTCCTCATGGCGAGCAAGGGCCTCACGTTGGCTGGTGAGCGTACGTCCATGAGCGTCCATGGTCGCTCCGAAGCGTGTCAAAGCTGCCATAATTCCCTGAAGGTTGGCCGGGTAGACAGTTGAAGCAGCCTCTGCTGAGTCGGTCATGACGGAGTCTTTCTGTTAGGGGTTTTGCTGGGATTCGAACCTGGTTCGTTGGTGTGATGATCCAGCAAACCCCCACTAGGCCACCAGGGGAATGACTCAAATGCAGAGGCGTGAGGCGGAAGTAGAAAAAGTAACAAAAGGTTTATTTATACTATGTACACTATATACAATCCAGGGCAAAACAAAAAAAACAAAAACAAAGAGTATAATTCAAAAAGAAAAAGGCAAAAATGCAAAAGCTCAGAAGATCCACAAAACACAGTACAAAGGAAACTGGAGATAAACATAACAGCACAAAGACTCCGTGACAAGAGGACTGAACTCAGGGGTATAAATACACAAACTAATTAAGGACACAGGTGAAGATAATTAGGACTAAAAGGCAATTAACAAAAACACAAAACACAGGAACAGTGGCGGCCTCTAGAGGCCAAAATAAACAAGACACGAAAAGGAAATAACAGCGGCCTCTAGAGGCCAAAACAGTCCAAGTCCTAACACTCTCTTAACTCCTTTTGAGGTCATTATTTACCTGTGTAGGTACAAGCGGCTGTCACGCGCACACGCTGAGCCGTTGCTGTAGGAGCGCGCAAAAGCGGCGGGGGGGAGGGGAGGGGAGGGGCTGCTGTGAGTGACGGAAGATGATCTTCCCTCACTCACCGAAGATCAAGAGCGTCTTGCCTGGCTGGCTGTGCATTTGGGATGAACTGCATAACTGAGGCTACTACAATCTATACTGGCCAGTGGGTTGGCCAGTAAATTTGTAGGGGTGGCCACAGCCCCCCCGGCCACCCCCTGGTGGCGCCACTGCCGTGATCTCGAGAAAACAAAACAATTATGTCATGATCTCGAGTAAACAGCTGAGAAATGGTTCAGTCAGGTGCGCCAAGAGTGATATGCTGACTTTGGGGCTATTTCTCATTCTGTATAGACGCAACTTTGGTCATTTTGTCTGGAATAATCGATCACCTAATAAGGCAATATTTTGATCAGGGGTTGACACAGGGAGAGATTGCATTAAGGGGGCGCAGCTCTGCTAGAAATCTCAGCTGTTTTCTCGAGATCATGAAATAACGGTTTTGTTTTCTCGAGATCATGAATTAGTTGTGTTGTTTTCTCGAGATCCTGAATTAATTATGTCGTTATCTCGGGATAACAAGGTGAATAAAAAAAAAGATTATATGAAGGGCCTCTCGCGGCTTCCGTACATTTTTATTTTTACTTTTAATTTATTTTTCAATACTCAAGCGGCAGCTACAATTATCGACACGTTAACGATCTTTTGACCATTGCACAAGTAGAAAAGACTTTCAGTGCGTAAACTGTGCATGAATAGTTACTCAAACTTACACTGGGGAAAAATGACTTGATTCCAGATTACTTTAGCATATCAGATGTAAAAAAAAAAGGAAAAATGTACATTTATTCTTGTGACATTATTAATATTATTTGACGTTATTATAATTGATAGTATTAGTATTAGGGCGGCACGGTGGTGTAGTGGTTAGCGCTGTCGCCTCACAGCAAGAAGGGTTTGAGCCCAATGGCCAGTGAGGGCCTTTCTGTGCGGAGTTTGCATGTTCTCCCCGTGTCTGCGTGGGTTTCCTCCGGGTGCTCCGGTTTCCCCCACAGTCCAAAGACATGCAGGTTAGGTTAACTGGTGACTCTAAATTGACCGCAGGTGTGAATGTGAGTGTGAACGGTTGTCTGTGTCTATGTGTCAGCCCTGTGATGACCTGGCGACTTGTCCAGGGTGTACCCCGCCTTTCGCCCATAGTCAGCTGGGATAGGCTCCAGCTTGCCTGCAACCCTATAGAACAGGATAAGGCGGCTAGAGATAATGAGATGAGATGGTAATCATGGCTGTCTGTGATGGGACCACAATGGAAACAAGTGTTCACACTTTTTTGTGTAATCCTGGTTTTTATGCTATGTTCATACTGTATTTTGTACGTACTGCATTTTAACCAAATAAATCAAATCAGAATAAAAAAGATCACGTGACACCATTCTACAACTGTCGACACCTTTGTCCACAGTTATCGACATCCAGATGATTATTCATCTCATCTCATCTCATTATCTCTAGCCGCTTTATCCTGTTCTACAGGGTCGCAGGCAAGCTGGAGCCTATCCCAGCTGACTACGGGCGAAAGGCGGGGTACACCCTGGACAAGTCGCCAGGTCATCACAGGGCTGACACATAGACACAGACAACCATTCACACTCACATTCACACCTACGGTCAATTTAGAGTCACCAGTTAACCTAACCTGCATGTCTTTGGACTGTGGGGGAAACCGGAGCACCCGGAGGAAACCCACGCGGACACGGGGAGAACATGCAAACTCCGCACAGAAAGGCCCTCGCCGGCCACGGGGCTCGAACCCAGGACCTTCTTGCTGTGAGGCGACAGCGCTAACCACTACACCACCGTGCCGCCTCCAGATGATTATTTATAAAATAATAATAGCAATAATAATAATCGATATGTGGTATTAAGTTAACAAAACTTAGTTTTTATTGAAATTAATAGACTTATATTTAGTACAAAATATCCATCCATCCATTATTTGTAGCCGCTTATCCTGTCCAACAGGGTCACAGGCAAGCTGGAGCCTATCCCAGATGTCTATGGGCGAGAGGCGGGGTACACCCTGGACAAGTCGCCAGGTCATCACAGGGCTGACACTTATGCCTCTTTTCCACTACCAACGTGGCTGAGCCATGCCGTGCTGAGTTGGGCTGAGCGGGGCTGTTAGAGTTGCATTTCGACTACAACCGCGCTGAACCGTGCTGGCTGGAAGTGGGTGGACACATTGGGTGGAGTTAGCGAAAGTGGGTGGACGTCAGGTGATGTCGTTTGGCGGCGCAAACAGTGACATCAGTGAGCTTTTAAGCGGTAGTCTCACAACCCAGAGAGTAAACAATAAACATGGAGGACATGGAGTCGTTAGTGTTGCTGGTCTTGGTGCTGTGGCTTGTTGTCACTGACAACACCAACAGATACTGGCAAGAGCGTATAGATGAGGCGAGGCGCATAAGGCTTCATAATTCTCGTAATTCATAACTCTCCTTCTTCCGGGTTTACGGTGTTTACAGATCCCAGCGTGCTCGCGGGGCGTGTGTGGGCATGTGAGGACACTCCTCCTCACCAATCAGTGCACAGGGGAGTGTCTGCTCACGCCCCTAGCCTCACTCAGCTTGGTTTGGCTCGCTTCAGCCCCACTCCAAAACTGTGCGAGTTTTGGGGGCTAAGCAGGGCTGAAGCGAGCCGAGTCGTGCTGTTTTTGGATAGTCGAAACGCGAGCCGTGTCGGGCTGAAGTGAGCTGAAGCGAGCTGAAGTGAGCTGATAAAGGGTAGTGGAAAAGGGCCAATAGACACAGACAACCATTCACACTCACATTCACACCTACGGTCAATTTAGAGCCACCAGTTAACCTAACTCAAACCCAGGACCTTCTTACTGTGAGGCGACAGTGCTAACTACTACACCACCATGCCACCCCCCTTTGGGATCAGTAAAGTCTTATCTAAAAATACTGTAGCTTATTATTATTATTCAATATGGGGCAGCATGGTGGTGTAGTAGTTAGCACTGTCGCCTCACAGCAAGAAGGTTCTGGGTTTGAGTCAAGTGGCTGACGGACGCCTTTCAGTGTGGAGTTTTCATCTTCTCCCCGTGTCCACGTGGGTTTCCTCTGGGTGCTCTGGTTTCCGCCACAGTCCAAAGACATGCAGGTTAGGATAATTGGTGGCTCTAAATTGGCCATTGGGGTGAATGTGAGTGTGAATGGTTGTTTGAGTGTCAGCCCTTCAGTGATTTGGCAACATGTCCAGGGTGTACAGTACCCCACCTCTCACCCATAGTCAGCTGGGATTGGCTCCAGCTTGCCCACGACCCTGCACTGGATAAGCGGTTACAGATAATGGATGGATGGATTATTCAATATCAGTCTGTTAGCTTGAATGGAAAATGATAATAAGAAGACTCTAATAATAAAAATCTAAAATGTGAATATTTTAATTTAACCTTTATTTAACCAAGAAAGACTCATTGAGATTAAAAAAAATCTCTTTTACGAGAGTTAAGTACTTAGTACATACTTACTTGAAGTTAACTACTGTTTGTTTATATATATATATATATATATATATATATATATATATATATATATATATATATATATATAATCTCATTATCTCTAGCTGCTTTATCCTGTTCTACAGGGTTGCAGGCAAGCTGGAGCCTATCCCAGCTGACTACGGGCGAAAGGCGGGGTACACCCTGGACAAGTCACCAGGTCATCACAGGGCTGACGATATCTTATCTCATTATCTCTAGCCGCTTTATCCTTCTACAGGGTCGCAGACAAGCTGGACCCTATCCCAGCTGACTACAGGCGAAAGGCGGGGTACACCCTGGACAAGTCACCAGGTCATTTCAGGGCTGACTATATATATATAAAATCTCATTATCTCTAGCCGCTTTATCCTGTTCTACAGGGTCTCAGGCAAGCTGGAGCCTATCCCAGCTGACTACGGGCGAAAGGCGGGGTACACCCTGGACAAGTCGCCAGGTCGTCACAGGGCTGACTATATATAAATAAAATTGAGCGGCACAGTGGTGTAGTGGTTAGCGCTGTCACCTCACAGCAAGAAGGTCCGGGTTCGAGCCCCGGGGCCGGCGAGGGCCTTTCTGTGCGGAGTTTGCATGTTCTCCCCGTGTCCGCGTGGGTTTCCTCCGGGTGCTCCGGTTTCCCCCACAGTCCAAAGACATGCAGGTTAGGTTAACTGGTGACTCTAAATTGACCGTAGGTGTGAATGTGAGTGTGAATGGTTGTCTGTGTCTATGTGTCAGCCCTGTGATGACCTGGCGACTTGTCCAGCGTGTATCCCACCTTTTGCCCGTAGTCAGCTGGGATAGGCTCCAGCTTGCCTGCGACCCTGTAGAACAGGATAAAGTGTCTAGAGATAATGAGATGAGATATATATTATTTTACCACTGTGTAAGTCGTTTTTTTCTCATTCTTTTGTGCATCATTAAACTGTGACCACACCTAAATAATTTCGTTCCCTCACATTACTAAGTCATGGCAGCCATGCATCAGTCAACACACTCACAGTCATCAGAGTTACAGACTATCTGTCATACAGACCCCAAGTTGTGCAGCTGAGGAGCTGTCAGTCTGAACAGGAACTGGGCAGCTCCCGAGCCCCACAGTTCAACCCTCCTTCACCCTGTACACTACAGACTTACAGTACATGTCGTATCTCTGTCACCTGCAGAAATTCACTGACAAGTCTGCAGTGGTATATCAGAGATGGACAGGAAAAGGAGTATAAGGATCTGGCAAACAACTTTATTGAGTTTACTCCTCAATGTGGCCAAGACCAAGGAGATGGTGGTCAACTTCTTGAAGAACAGGACCACAACCAGATTGATAAACATCATGGGACAGATGTTGAGCTGGTTAACACCTACAAATATCTTGATGTCCACCTTGACAACATGCTGGACAAAGATCATCAAGGATCATCACGGAGGCTGTGTACAGTAATGGGATAAGCAGACTCTATTTTCTGAGGAAGGTCAGCTCCTTTAATATTTGCAGCAAGATGTTGGAGAGCTTCAACCAGTCTCTTGGTCCAAGTTCCATCTTCTTTGTGGTAATATGCTAGGCAGGAAAATCAAGGCAGCTCAACACACTAATACAGAAGGCTGGCTCTCTCCTGGGATGCCCCCTGGACAGTTGTAAGATGGGTGTGGAAAGGAACACAGTGAACAAACTAGCATCCATCTGAGACAATGTATCACATCCCCTCTATGACCGACTAGTCAAACAGCAGACCACCATCAGTAACAGACTCATTCTGCTCCACTGTATCAAGGAATGGTACAGGAAGTAATTTTTACTCACAGTGATCATCCTGTACAACAATTCATCACTATAAAGCAACATTATTGTACATCAGAATAAGCCAATTCCTGGAAAAAGCTCATCTGCTGCATTTTTGCACTTGGTTGCATTCTGTTTACTGCACTGCTACCAAATCATTATATAAATGCACTCTACAGTCTATTGTGGATGTTTTGATTATTTTATGAACATTTTCTTTCATAAGAAGAAGAAGAACAACAACTTTATTCATCACACACTTGTGAAATTCGTCTTCGCATTTAACCCATCTGAAGCAGTGAACACACACATGTACACACACGTGAGCAATGAGCACACACACATACCCAGAGCAGTGGGCAGCCATGCTAACAGCGCCTGGGGAGCAGTTGGGAGTTAGGTGCCTCGCTCAAGGGCACTTCAGCCCAAGGCCGTCCCATATTAACCTAACCGCATGTCTTTGAACTGTGGGGGAAACTGGAGCACCCAGAGGAAACCTACGCAAACACGGGGAGAACATGCAAACTCCACACAGAAAGGCTCCCACCGGCCGCTGGGCTTGAACCCAGAACCTTCTTGCTGTGAGGCAACCATGCTAACCACTACACCACCGTGCTGCCCAATAATTTCTAATTCTTCCTCACTTACAGTGACGAAGCGCTTGGCCACCATTTTGCTGAGTCGCTCAAGGTGATTATCTCATCTCATTATCTCTAGCCGCTTTATCCTTCTACAGGGTCGCAGGCAAGCTGGAGCCTATCCCAGCTGACTATGGGCGAAAGGCGAGGTACACCCTGGACAAGTTGCCAGGTCATCACAGGGCTCAAGGTGATTATCAAGAATTAATATAAGTACAGAGGTGATTATAGGAAATCACACATGCTGATTGGTCAAGAGATTTGGACTATTTCTCAATAATCACCTCAAGTGACTCGGCAAAATGGTGGCCAAGCACTTCATCACCGTACGTGAAGAGGAATTAGAAATTATTAAAGAAAATACTGCTCCTAAAAGCACTAAAGATGCTATGAAGTTTGGTCTAAAACTATTCTAAGGTAAGGTGGAATTGTGATTTATTTTATCTTTTTCAGAACAAAGTATTTTATGTGAGTCGGCATAGATAAGTGACACAAGCCTGTGCGCATTGCATTTGCATGCCACTTTTGAAGATTGAAATAAATTATTTTTTAATAATTTTTTTTTAATAATTACCTGTGTATTTATACTAAAATAATTATCCATTTCAGGCTCAGTGAATACTGGTGAATAATAACCTCGACTTCGTCTCGGTTATCATTCACCGATATTCACCTTGCCTTTGGCAAATAATTGTTAAATGCTATTAAATATTGCTTCATCGTTAGCAAGTGCCACAGAAAAGCTGCCATCTGCTTTTAATATTATTCAGAAGAATCTTACTCAATTAAGGCTTGTGCTCAATTCTGACAAAACTAAAATGATGTGCTTTTCAAAATCAGGGAACACAGATGATGTTTGTCAGATCGTTATACAAAATGAGAAAGTGATTGAATGAGTCTCAGTCTACAAATACTTGGTATTTTACTTGGATGAAAATCTGTCTTTTAAATACCATATTGAGTGTCTTACAAAGAAACTCAGGGTTAAACTGGGTTTCTACTACAGAAACAAAAGTTGTTTCTCCTTTAGTGCAAGAAAAAGACTGATACAGGCAACTTTTTTATCGATACTTGACTACGGTGACATCTTATACATCAGGGGTTCCCAAACTTTTCCATGCCAAGGCCCCCCAAACAGCATTAGCTTCTGGCCGAGGACCCCCTTTGCAAACCCACAGACAATGCTACAAAATATGTAAAGAAACATCAACTTTTAGAATGTTTTCTCTTACTTTTATTCAATATCCAATAATTGTTACATTTGTTTATCATAAGAATATTATTAATTAACATGTTTTCAACACAAATTTTTTCGCACTGAACAATAAACTTTTCAACAAACTGTTGATAAGAACAGCACAAAAGAAATCAAACCACTCTCAATTGTGTGTGTGTGTGTGTGTCTGGGAGTGACAGACGGTTTACACTAGTGGGAGGGATGGGCTTGGTGGCTCCTACATAGTTTGTCAACCCTGGGCTTAATCTCAGTCAGTGCCATACGCATGTCATTGTCCACATGTAGACGTGCTCTGTTTGGTTTTGAGTACCTTTAAAGTTGAAAAGCCAGACTCACACAAGTAGGTTGTTGCAAAAGGGAGAAGGCATTTCAGTGCCCTGTCAGCCAAGCTGGGATAGTCCTTTCTTACATGTAGCCAGTAGTTAGACAGGGGAAGAGCCTCAAAGTCCATTTTTAAATCCCCTGAGTTTGTCATCTCAATCAGCTCCTCCTGTGACTTTAAGTCCAGACTAGAACCGACACCGGGGGCAAAGGGGTTCCTAACCCAGTTTAAATGTGTGTTTTCAAGGTCAGGGAAATACACTGAGTGCAGAATTATTAGGCAAGTGAGTATTTTGACCACAACATCCTTTTAATGCATGTTGTCCCACTCCAAGCTGTTTAGGCTTGAAAGCCTACTACCAATTAAGTATATCAGGTGCTGTGCATCTGTGTAATGAGAGGGGGTGTGGTCTAATGACATCAACACCCTATATCAGGTGTGCATAATTATTAGGCAACCTCTTTTCCTCTGGCAAAATGGGTCAGAAGAGAGATCTGACAGACTTTGAAAAGTATAAAATTGTGAGATGTCTTGCAGACAGATGCAGCACTCTTGAAATTGCGAAGATGTTGAAACGTGATCACAGAACAATCAAGCGTTTCATTGCAAATAGTCAACAGGGTCGAAAGAAGCGTGTGGGGGAAAAAAAGACGCAAAATAACTGCACATGATCTGCGGAAAATCAAGCGTGAAGCTAACAAGCAGCCATTAGCATCCAGTTCTGCCATATTCCAGAGTTGCAACATTCCTGGAGTGTCAAAGAGTACAAGGTGTGCAATACTGAGGGACATGGCCAAGGTAAGGAAGGCTGAAAAATGACCACCACTGAGTAAAGCACACAAGATAAAATGTCAAGACTGGGCCAAGAAATATCTTAAGACTGATTTTTCTAAGGTGCTGTGGTCTGATGAGATGAGACTCTTGATGGGCCAGATGGATGGGCCTGTGGCTGGATCAGTAATGGGCACAGAGCTCCACTCCGACTCAGACGCCAGCAAGGTGGAGGTGGAGTACTGCTATGGGCTGGTATCATCAAAGACGAGCTTGTTGGACCTTTTCGAGTTGAGGATGGACTCAAACTCAACTCCCAGACCTACTGCCAGTTCCTGGAAGAAACCTTCAAGCAGTGGTATAGGAAAAAGTCAGCATCTTTCAAGAAGAACATGATTTTCATGCAGGATAACGCTCCATCTCATGCGTCCAAATACTCCACTGCGTGGCTAGCCAGTAAAGGTCTGAAAGGTGAAAAAAATAATGACATGGCCCCCTTGTTCACCTGACCTAAACCCCATAGAGAACCTGTGGTCCATTATAAAACGTGAGGTCTACAAAGAGGGAAAACAGTACACCTCTCTGAACAGCGTCTGGGAGGCCGTGGTTGCTGCTGCACACAATGTTGGTCGTGAACAGATAAAGAAATTGACAGAATCTATGGATGGAAGGCTTTTGAGCGTCCTCATGAAGAAGGGTGGCTATATTGGTCACTGATTTTGTTTTTGTTTTGTGTTTGAATGTCAGATATGTTTATTTGCAAATCTGGAGTTGTCATATCAGTGTACCTGGTGAAAATAAATAAGTGAAATGGCTACACATTTGGTTTTTATTAAGTTGCCTAATAATTCTGCACAGTGAAAGTTACCTGAACACATACATATTCTCCTAAAATGGCCAAAACTAAAAACACCCCACTCTAACTTCCATACATATTCAGCTTTGATATTTATGAGTCTTTTTGTTTGATTGAGAACATAGTTGTTGTTCAATAATAAAACTAATCCTCAAAAATACAACTTGCCTAATAATTCTGCACTCCGTGTAGTCTTTGAAATATCCTTGGAGGTGCTCTAGGTGGGACTGGATCAATGGAGAGACGGAGCCCAAATCATCACATGACAGCAGCTCCTGGTGAAGTAGTGGGAACATTTCTGTAACTCCCTCCTGGAGCTTGTTTGACCACAGCATGATCTTTTTGGAAAAAGCACGCACTTTGTCTTGCACCTGGAGTATGTACGTGTCATGTCCTTGCATGCTTTGATTTAGTACATTTTAGATGCTGGAAAATGTCTGACATGTATGCAAGTTTGCGGATCCAGGTTGCATCGGTGAACTGATCTGCCAGCTGATGCTTTTCAGATGAGAGGAACTCTGCAACCTCCCTCCGCAGCTCATAGACACGGTTCAAAACTGCGCCCCGTGACAGCCAGCGCACGTTCGAGTGAAGCAGCAGCCCCTCAAAACGAGCGCCCATCTCATTGCAAAGCAGGGTAAACAGTCTGTGTTTCATGGGACGGGCTTTAATCAAATTCACTACTTGTATAACCTCCTGTAGTACCTGATTCAACTCGTTATCCATCCTTTTTGCGACCAGTGCCTCGCAATGGAGCATGCAGTGTGTGGCCACTACATGCGGGGCCTTCTGCTTAATGAGAGCGGTCACTCCACTGATCTTCCCGGTCATTGCTGCGGCTCCGTCCGAACACACCCCCACACAACGGGTCCAGTCCAATCTGTTAGACTCGATGTAATCGTCCAAAACTTGAAAAATGTCTTTCCCAGTAGTTCTTCTTTCAAGTGCTTTACAAAATAGGATTTCCTCCACAAATCTTTCCTGTGAAATAAATCTGATGTACACAAGCAGTTGGGCCTCATTGGATAAATCTGTGCTCTCATCCAGCTGAAGTGCGAAGTATTCGCTGGCTCTCACCTGCTCCAACAGCTGAGCAGATACGTCTTGAGCCATGTCACCAATCCGTCGGCTCACGGTGTTATCAGAGAGTGGGACAGCATCGTTTTTGGTTTTTTTTTTGGCAGCATCCTCACCAAGCAATTCTCGGACAATGTCTTTGGTGGCTGGTAAAATCAAATCTTCTCCAATTGAGTGAGGTTTTTTAGCACGAGCAATGTGGTACGAGGCTAAAAATGATGCCTTCAGGGCCCGCTTGGGGACAATAGCTTGCTGGGTGAATGCAGCAGATTGCCTGACCAAATGCTCTTCTTTGCGTCTGAAGAAATCTACTGTTTTTTCGGCATCTGTCGGATGTTTTTGTACCAAGTGATGCTGAAGTTTCGAAGGTTTTAAGCACTCGTTTGACAGGGTCTCCAGACAGAGGACGCATTTCGGGCAATCATGGCCATTTTTCTGTATGGCTGTAAAGCCATACTTCATGTATGCTGCCTCATATTTTCGGATTTTAGTTGGCCAGGACTTCTTAGTTTTTTTCGCAGCAGTGTCCTCCACAGCAGGGTTGTTGGTTTGTTCCTTCGGTCTCTTCTTCAAAAACCTGTCCATTTTGCGCTAGCAATACGCTAGCTTGAGGAGCAAAGCAGCTTGATAAATGGCGCAAACCGCAACGTCACAGGCAATCGGAGAGATGAGCATGGCAAACAACGTTTCGACATGATGTATTATTATTATTAATAATTATATTTTATAATAATGATTAAAAAACTAATTACAATATATTTAATAATAATTATTTTTAAAAAATATTTTTTTTTCGCAATTTTTTTGTTATCGTCCCTCCAACTTTCTGAGGCCCCCCTAGCGCCCCCTGGCGGCCCCCCAGGGGGCCGCGGCCCCCACTTTGAAAACCTAGATTATACATGCATGTAAATCTCTCCTCTCTGAAAATGCTGGATTCAGTGTATCATGCAGCATTAAGGTTTGTAATGGATTCGGGTTTTCATACTCATCACTGCAGCCTATATGAGAGTGTTGGTTGGCCTTCTCTGCACAATCGTAGATGGGAACACTGGTACAGTTTTCTTTATAAGGCCATCCTGTGTGACTTGCCTCCTTATTTATGTTCTCTTTTGACTCTTAACCTCCTAGGGCTTAGCGGTCACATGCGTGGACAGCACTTTATGGAAATTCGGAACAAGAATCCACATGTGGACATACTTTTTCTCTAAAAGTACATCTTATCAAAAGACGATGCTTAGTTTTTATTCTAATCAGGTTCTAATAAGCCCAAATAGCAAAGAGAAATAAAAAATGCATGTAAAAAAAAACAGCTTGGGCCTTAGGAGGTTAAAGTCACCACCAAAAGCCGTAGTCTTCAGCTTGATAGATTGATAATGTACGCCATTCCTCGTATGCGGACTGTCTTTGGTGAAAGTGCCTTTAAAGCATTCGCACCCTTGTCCTGGTATAAATTACAGAGTCATCTTAAATTGGATTACGTCCCAAGTATGGAAGATTTTAAAGCTAGGATCAAGGACTATTTGACTACTGAATGCACATGTCCTCTTACTGAACGCAGCTGGTGATTATAATGTAATGATGTGATTTGCCAATTTGTTTTAACTGTTTTTATGTTTGTTTTGTCAATTGTGTCTATGTATTTATACTAATATTAATTATTCACTTATTATTATTATATTACATTGGGGAAACATGGTGGTGCAGTGGGGTGTGTTGGTGCCTCACAGTAGAGGTCTACGCGGGTCGGATTTTTCAGTCCCGTTCCCGCCCGCGCCCGCATTGTGCAGTCCCACTCCCACCCGCGCCCGCAAAGAATTATGATTTTCAGCCCCGCTCCCGCCCATGCCCACAAAGAATTATGATTTTCAGTCCTGCTCCCGCCCGCGCCTGCCATATTTTGTCCCACTCCCGCCCACAAATCCCGCATGATGCAGACGTTCGCGTTATTTCTCAGGAAAGTTCTTGTCTTGACACAGCGTGATGTGCCCCGCCCCCTACTTTGAGTGGATTTGAGCATAAATATCTACAGCTCAGGTTCATGTTTGTTATTATTTACCTTGTTTCTGAATTCAGCATGTAGTGTCTCTAATAATAATAATTAGTGCTGTCAAGCGATTAAAATATTTAATCGTGAATCGCACATTTTTGTCACATGAGAAACCATTGTAATTCTCTGATCAGCATAAAAAAGTGAATGGGCTTGCTTTGTATCAATGTTTTACTTTTGTTTTTTTATTGCAAAGCAGAGCTAGCAAAAGAACGATGAGTGAAGTGATTTACTGCTTGAGTTAGTCTACAACTCTAATCAGAGAGACAGGTTACACAGTGACGGTAGGTTTGACTCAATGCTATCCCAGAAATCCTTCCTGTAATATGCAAATTTGTCCACCTCTGATTGGACAGCCAAATTTGCATATTACAGGAAGGATTTCTGGGATAGCATTGAGTCAAGCCTACCGTCACTGTGTAACCTGTTTAAAACACGTTTTTAGTTAGCGGGACTGCAGCTTATCACCGCTCCCGCCCGCGCCACATATGTGCACTTCCGGTCCCGCCCGCACCCGCAATGAGCTTTCAAAATTTGTCCCGTGCCGCACTGCTTTGCGGCGAGTCCCGCGGGACTCCCGCGGGAGTGCAGGGCTCTACGCTCACAGCTTTAGGTTCATCCTGATCTTTGGTTTCCTTCAACCCCACCCCCCCAAAAAAATTATAAATTAAATAAAAAATAAAATTTAATGAATTAATAAAATTTTAATAATAATAATAATAATAATGAAAAAGCAGTACCTAGTGAACTGTTGACCAGATGAATTAATGTGTTATATTATAATTATATCAATAACAAAATATTATTCATGTTCTATTTTTATTAGACGCTAACTGAAATTGTTAATCAAATTAAATTAATTTTGACACTTGCTAATCATGCTAAGTGTGTCTGTAGTAGGCCTACATGATCAGCTCATGATTATACAAATATATATTTTTTATTAACTGCTGAAGTACATATAAATGCGTCAGTATAAATGTACAGTAGTAAAGGTCCAGCAGCTTCAGGTTTGGCTTTCCAACAACTTTTTACCTTTTTATAAACTTTTTTTTTTACATGATTTATGTATGATTACATCAAGTGCCTGCGAGAATTTGTTTCTTTTAAATTTACAACAAAGTGCTGTTGAATTCTCAAATCCGATTGGTCAGAAGCGATTTCTTTTGTAGTGTTGGCTATAAATCAAATCACAGGTTTTTTTTTTAATTAATTCGCTCATTATTGTTCTTGTTTTTATAGTAACAGCACATCCACATCATCTAAGGCTAATATTAAACTGATAAGCAACTGACATATAATCAGAGATATATAATCATTGATAGGATGAGGCTTTCTGTAAGAAGGCATTATTGAACATTTATGGAAGGAGTCTCCAGTGTTAGTGTTTCAGTCAGTCTGTTTTCTGCACAGGAAAGTCTTCAGGACAGAGCACTTTACACTTTCTGGTTTCTCAGTAACATGTAAAGTTTTTTTTTTTAATTATCTTTTTTTTTTTTTGTTTGTTTGTTTGTTTGTTTGTTTGTTTGTTTGTTTTATTAACTTTGAGAGGGAGGGAAAACAGATTGCCTGTTTAGCTGATTGCTAATGTAAGTGATAACAGGAACAATCTTGTCTCATGGATGTTCCACAACATTGAATGCAGCTATAAATGTTTAAGCCTACAATTATTAATTGTAATCATTGACAAATTGCTGTGTTATAAGTGAAATAAAGCACTTTGGGATGTGTTGTTAACTCTGCTTCATTTCAGGCCACATCATACACTGCCTGAACAAAAAAAAAAAAGTTACCAATTGGATTTAAATAAGCAAATACTTAAGAGCAGTTGATCAGATAATTACCACACTAATTAATATGTTTCAGTTGGCAACAATTATTTTAACCAGTGAGCAGCTTCTCATTTCTCAAACAACCATGCTGGAAGATGTATCCTGTGGCTGTGTTTCAGAAGGGTAAATTTAGTGGCCTGCAGCAAGCAAAGAAAACAGCTAATGAGATTGCTGAAATTACTGGAATAGGGTTAAGAACTGTCCAGTACATTATTAAAACCTGGAAGGATAGTAGTGAACCATCAATTTCAATGAAGAAATGTATCAGACCTCTTCAGCGACCAGATGAATAAATGTATTTTCTCAGCAATAAAATGTATTATTTACAACCCCGATTCCAAAAAAGTTGGGACAAAGTACAAATTGTAAATAAAAACGGAATGCAATAATTTACAAATCTCAAAAACTGATATTGTATTCACAATAGAACATAGACAATATGTCAAATGTCGAAAGTGAGACATTTTGAAATTTCATGCCAAATATTGGCTCGTTTGAAATTTCATGACAGCAACACATCTCAAAAAAGTTGGGACAGGGGCAATAAGAGGCTGGAAAAGTTAAAGGTACAAAAAAGGAACAGTTGGAGGACCAAATTGCAACTCATTAGGTCAATTGGCAATAGGTCATTAACATGACTGGGTATAAAAAGAGCATCTTGGAGTGGCAGCAGTTCTCAGAAGTAAAGATGGGAAGAGGCTCACCAATCCCCCTAATTCTGCGCTGACAAATAGTGGAGCAATATCAGAAAGGAGTTTGACAGTGTAAAATTGCAAAGAGTTTCAACATATCATCATCTACAGTGCATAATACCATCAAAAGATTCAGAGAATCTGGAAGAATCTCTGTGCGTAAGGGTCAAGGCCGGAAAACCATACTGGGTGCCCGTGATCTTCGGGCCCTTAGACGGCACTGCATCACATACAGGCATGCTTCTGTATTGGAAATCACAAAATGGGCTCAGGAATATTTCCAGAGAACATTATCTGTGAACACAATTCACCGTGCCATCCGCCGTTGCCAGCTAAAACTCTATAGTTCAAAGAAGAAGCCGTATCTAAACATGATCCAGAAGCGCAGACGTCTTCTCTGGGCCAAGGCTCATTTAAAATGGACTGTGGCAAAGTGGAAAACTGTTCTGTGGTCAGATGAATCAAAATTTGAAGTTCTTTATGGAAATCAGGGACGCCGTGTCATTCGGACTAAAGAAGAGAAGGACGACCCAAGTTGTTATCGGCGCTCAGTTCAGAAACCTGCATCTCTGATGGTATGGGGTTGCATTAGTGTGTGTGGCATGGGCAGCTTACACATCTGGAAAGACACCATCAATGCTGAAAAGTATATCCAGGTTCTAGAGCAACATATTCTCCCATCCAGACGACGTCTCTTTCAGGGAAAACCTTGCATTTTCCAACATGACAATGCCAAACCACATACTGCATCAATTACAGCATCATGGCTGTGTAGAAGAAGGGTCCGGGTACTGAACTGGCCAGCCTGCAGTCCAGATCTTTCACCCATAGAAAACATTTGGCGCATCATAAAACGGAAGATACGACAAAAAAGACCTAAGACAGTTGAGCAACTAGAATCCTACATTAAAGCCGCAAGCGGCCTCGACGGGCCCTCGCGCCAGCGGCCAAGGGGGGCGGGGGCATGCGTCCCCGCGAAAAACCTTCCACAGCTTCTTCGGCAAGAGACATTACTCGCACAATGGCGACAAAGCACAGAATTGGACACATGGCAACAATAGGGTCTCGCACTGTACGGTGCTCGGGGGGCGCTATAGAGGCCCTGAGGCCCGCCTGGATCTGGGCTTCTGGTTCTCAGTAGCGGTGGCAGTCTAAGAAAAAGGAGCCAAATTTCGTGCGTTGTCGACCATGGCAAGCGCCCCAATAAGGGTCTTGTAAAGAGTTTGCTTGCCAAGTTTGACAAATCAGAAGCTGCAATATCATTTCTGCCATAACCAGCACCCCCAGGGGCGAAAGTGCAGAAAATTTGGCGTACATGTCAGGTGAGCTATGAAGAGTTTGCGTATGAAGTTTGATGACAATTGAGTAAATAGAAGATGAGATATAGATTTTTGAATAATAAATTTTTAGGTTTTTCCCATGTCAGTAGGTGGCGCCATGCTGTACATGAGCGATTATGAGTTGGAGAAATAAGTGTCTACAACAGCAACGTACTATCACAAGGTAGTGGTGTGAAGGAAAAGCATTATGGAACTATTTACCAAAAACCCGTTTTGGAGCAATTGCGTCGGCCAAAAACAGCGCCCCCCATGGACGAAAATTCCCAAAATGTGGTATACATGACATGGGAGGTAGGAAGAGGGTGGCCGTGAAGTTTGACCAAATTTGAGGAAAGAGTGGAATTTTTGCCCAAAAATAGCGCCCCCAGTGGCGAAATATCACAGAAATTGGGTAACATGTCAGAAGCCCAATGAGTGATTTGCGTGTGAAGTATGAGCAGTTTTGACCAATTAGAAGATTTGTTATGAATTTTTAAGCATGTAAAATTTTGCATTGAAAATTGATTGACGTATAACTTCTGAACCGTTTACGCTACGTGAAACGTATTTAGTAACTTTTGTCAGCCCTGTCTGTAGATGATGTGTATCAATTTTGGTGACATTCCTATGAACGGTCTAGGAGGAGTTGCGCCGTCTTCGAGGCCATGCATTTCGCACAAAAGTGAAATTACCTCACTTCCTGTTGGGCGTGGCTAATGCATTGGCATTACATTTTTGTCCGGCTTAGTGAGATACATATGTGTACCAAATGGCAAGCCACTACTACAAACTACATGGCAACCAGGCACCTTAATGCGGGAGGCCAAAATCACAACGAGTTAGGGGGCGCTATAGAGGCCCTGAGGCACGCCTGGATCTGGGCTTCTGGTTCTCAGTAGCGGTGGCAGTCTAAGAAAAAGGAGCCAAATTTCGTGCGTTGTCGACCATGGCAAGCGCCCCAATAAGGGTCTTGTAAAGAGTTTGCTTGCCAAGTCTGACAAATCAGAAGCTGCAATATCATTTCTGCCATAACCAGCACCCCCAGGGGCGAAAGTGCACAAAATTTGGCGTACATGTCAGGTGAGCTATGAAGAGTTTGCGTATGAAGTTTGATGACAATTGAGTAAATAGAAGATGAGATATAGATTTTTGAAGAATAAATTTTTTGGTTTTTCCCATGTCAGTAGGTGGCGCTATGCTGTACATGAGCGATTATGAGTTGGAAAAGTAAGTGTCTACAACAGCAACGCACTATCACAAGGTAGTGGTGTGAAGGAAAAGCATTATGGAATTATTTACCAAAAACCCGTTTTGGAGCAAATGCGACAGCCAAAAACAGCGCCCCCCATGGACGAAAATTCCCAAAATGTGGTATACATGACATGGGAGGTAGTAAGAGGGTGGCCGTGAAGTTTGACCAAATTTGAGGAAAGATTGGATTTTTTGCCCAAAAATAGCGCCCCCAGTGGCGAAATATCACAGAAATTGGGTAACATGTCAGAAGCCCAATGAGTGATTTGCGTGTGAAGTATGAGCAGTTTTGAGCAATCAGAAGATTTGTTATGAATTTTTAAGCATGTAAAATTTTGCATCGAAAATTGATTGACGTATAACTTCTGAACGGTTAATCCTACGTGAAATGTATTTAGTAACTTTTGTCAGCCATGCCTGTAGATGATGTGTATCAATTTTGGTGACATTCCTATGAACGGTCTAGGAGGAGTTGCGCCGTCTTCGTGGCCATGCATTTCGCACAAAAGTGAAATTACCTCACTTCCTGTTGGGCGTGGCTAATGCATTGGCATTACATTTTTGTCCGGCTTAGTGAGATACATATGCGTACCAAATGACATGCCACTACTACAAACTACATGGCAACCAGGCACCTTAATGCGGGAGGCCAAAATCACAACGACTTAGGGGGCGCTATAGAGGCCCTGAGCCCCGGCCAAGTTTGGGCTTTTGGGTCTGAGTAGCGGTGGCAATTCTCGGAACTGGCGCCAAATTTCGTGCGTTTTCGCCCATGGCAAGTGCCCCGAAAATGGCCCAACAGCGGAGAAAAATAAAGAAGAAGACGGAAGAATAATAATAGTGAACTCTTACAAGAACAATAGGGCCTTCGCCCTATAGGGCTTGGGCCCTAATTAGACAAGAATGGGTTAACATTCCTATCCCTAAACTTGAGCAACTTGTCTCCTCAATCCCCAGACGTTTACAGACTGTTGTAAAGAGAAAAGGGGATGTCTCACAGTGGTAAACATGGCCTTGTCCCAACTTTTTTGAGATGTGTTGTTGTCATGAAATTTAAAATCATCTAGTTTTTCTCTTTAAATGATACATTTTCTCAGTTTAAACATTTGATATGTCATCTATGTTCTATTCTGAATAAAATATGGAATTTTGAAACTTCCACATCATTGCATTCCGTTTTTATTTACAATTTGTACTTTGTCCCAACTTTTTTGCAATCGGGGTTGTATTATACTTCGTTATATTTTTAGCAAACAATAATTATACTTGTTTGTTTGTTTTATTAAGTGGTGTAGTAGATACAAATGTGTCAGTAGCAAATACGCAAACATTTATGGCAGTGTATGCTGTATATAAATGGAGGCAATCTGTAACAAAGCAGACTTTGTACAAACTGGCTAAAGACAGAGAGAATTACAACATGATTTTCTAAGGGTCGACCATAGACTTTACATAAAACCTGCTCTGAATTCTAACCGAATTTCTCCCCTTCCAACATGAGGGACGCATTGACGTGTTGGTGTCCATTTCAGTATCAGTTACTGTGCCCTCTACTGTTTCTTAATACAAGTGTACGTGACAAACTTATTGCCAAAAAGTGTCTTTATTAACTCTTTATTACCAAAACCACTTCATTAAACACATTCATTCGCGTTTTATTTAATACCTAAAAAGTACAAAATATATCATGCTATGCCCTGTGATGACCTGGCGACTTGTCCAGGGTGTACCCCACCTTTCACCCATAGACATCTGGGATAGGCTCCATCTTGCCTGCGACCCTGTAGAACAGGATAAAGCGGCTAGAGATAATGAGATGAGATGAGATATCGTACTATGTTGTTGTTTTTCTTAAAAGGCAGGATGAATCCAGAACACGTTCTTTCTAGAAGATATATGAAAATAACCAGAGCAACACAAGCAACATCACTGTGGATTACCTGTGGACTGTTAGAGCTACAAAAAGTGAATTTCTTCTTGGAAAATGATGTTTTTCAGTAAATTTCTTCCCAACCCAAGTAGTTAGACAGTCCAGGGTGTGCACAGGACATCTCCAGAAATTTTTCAAAGGGGCGGCCAGACGAGGGCCACTGAAAGTCTTGGGGTGGCACACCAAAACCAAAAGCCATAACAGAATTTCAGGAATTCTATGATGTTGTTGTCATATATAGGCTATTTGAAAACTATGGCAATATGAGAGTTAGGGAATCGCCCACTGATATACTTTGGTTTCTTATTTTACATTTAATATTACTAATGATGTGATGTGCATAGACTAATACCAGACCAGTTAACGCTTTGAGTTCCACAATAACCCTGTTTTAATATGTTATGTGTCTGTGCATACATGTGTTAGGTGATTAATTGTTCTTCAAATAAGCTAGCTGTCCTTTTCCTTAAAAAGACAAATGTACATCTTTAATTTGATATTTAGCAGACTGGTAACCACTGGTTGAAGGTGAGAAACATGAAAAGTGGGGTTAACTTTCACAGACTGGGGAACAGGAAGTGGTAGGCCATAGGATTAAGCTTCTTTAACACTCTGAATGGGCCAATAAACAGAGGACCTAATTTGCAGGATTCTATCCACAATGGGAGATCCTGGGTAGAGAGCCAGTCCCTTTGTCCAGGATGAAAGGATGGCGCTGGCCTGCGCTGATGATTAGCCTGTAGCTGTTGATGCTGGGAAGCATGTAAAAAAGCTAACTGCATCCTCCTCCATGTGTGACTATAGCGTTATACAAACCTCTGCGCAGATGGGACCCCGACCTCAAGTTCCTGGTCTGCAAACAGAGGGGCCTGGTATTCAAAATGGCACTCAAAAGGGGACAAACCCATAGATGAGCAGCACAGAGTGTTGGGGGCATACTTTGCCCACAGAAGTAGACTGCTCCAGTTGGAGGAGTTAGTGGAAGTGAGGCAGCCCAGAGTCAATTCCAGGTCTTAGTTCATCCTCTCTGTCTGGCCATTGGACTCAGGATGAAAGCCAGAGGAGAGGCTGACAGAAGCCCCAATCAGCCAACAAAATGCTCACCAGAATTGGGAGGTGAACTGAGAGCCACGATTTCTCACCAGATCCTGTGGGAGACTGTATACTCAAAAGACATACTCACACAATAACTCAGCAGTTTCACAAGCAGTAGGGAGTTTGGGTAGAGCAATAAAATGACAGGCCTTGGAAAATCTATTGACAACAACTACAACCCCGATTCCAAAAAAGTTGGGACAAAGTACAAATTGTAAATAAAAACGGAATGCAATAATTTACAAATCTCAAAAACTGATATTGTATTCACAATAGAACATAGACAATATGTCAAATGTCGAAAGTGAGACATTTTGAAATTTCATGCCAAATATTGGCTCATTTGAAATTTCATGACAGCAACACATCTCAAAAAAGTTGGGACAGGGGCAATAAGAGGCTGGAAAAGTTAAAGGTACAAAAAAGGAACAGCTGGAGGACCAAATTGCAACTCATTAGGTCAATTGGCAATAGGCCATTAACATGACTGGGTATAAAAAGAGCATCTTGGAGTGGCAGCGGCTCTCAGAAGTAAAGATGGGAAGAGGATCACCAATCCCCCTAATTCTGCGCCGACAAATAGTGGAGCAATACCAGAAAGGAGTTCGACAGTGTAAAATTGCAAAGAGTTTGAACATATCATCATCTACAGTGCATAATATCATCAAAAGATTCAGAGAATCTGGAAGAATCTCTGTGTGTAAGGGTCAAGGCCAGAAAACCATACTGGGTGCCCGTGATCTTCGGGCCCTTAGACGGCACTGCATCACATACAGGCATGCTTCTGTATTGGAAATCACAAAATGGGCTCAGGAATATTTCCAGAGAACATTATCTGTGAACACAATTCACCGTGCCATCCGCCGTTGCCAGCTAAAACTCTATAGTTCAAAGAAGAAGCCGTATCTAAACATGATCCAGAAGCGCAGACGTCTTCTCTGGGCCAAGGCTCATTTAAAATGGACTGTGGCAAAGTGGAAAACTGTTCTGTGGTCAGACGAATCAAAATTTGAAATTCTTTATGGAAATCAGGGACGCCGTGTCATTCGGACTAAAGAGGAGAAGGACGACCCAAGTTGTTATCAGTGCTCAGTTCAGAAGCCTGCATCTCTGATGGTATGGGGTTGCATTAGTGTGTGTGGCATGGGCAGCTTACACATCTGGAAAGACACCATCAATGCTGAAAGGTATATCCAGGTTCTAGAGCAACATATGCTCCCATCCAGACAACGTCTCTTTCAGGGAAGACCTTGCATTTTCCAACATGACAATGCCAAATCACATACTGCATCAATTACAGTATCATGGCTGCGTAGAAGAAGGGTCTGGGTACTGAACTGGTCAGCCTGCAGTCCAGATCTTTCACCCATAGAAAACATCTGGCGCATCATAAAACGGAAGATATGACAAAAAAGACCTAAGACAGTTGAGCAACTAGAATCCTACATTAGACAAGAATGGGTTAACATTCCTATCCCTAAACTTGAGCAACTTGTCTCCTCAGTCCCCAGACGTTTACAGACTGTTGGAAAGAGAAAAGGGGATGTCTCACAGTGGTAAACATGGCCTTGTCCCAACTTTTTTGAGATGTGGTGTTGTCATGAAATTTAAAATCACCTAATATTTCTCTTTAAATGATACTTTTTCTCAGTTTAAACATTTGATATGTCATCTATGTTCTTTTCTGAATAAAATATGGAATTATGAAACTTCCACATTATTGCATTCCGTTTTTATTTACAATTTGTACTTTGTCCCAACTTTTTTGGAATCGGGGTTGTACAATGACTGTTACCTTGGGAGGGAGGGAAGCCAGTTATAAAGTCTAGGGATATGTGAGACCATGGTCATTTAGGGATGGGTTGAGGGTGAAGTAGTCCCTGAGGCCAATGTCATGGATCTTTACCCTGGGTGCAAGTAGTACAGGCAGCAACAAAGGCTCACACATCAGCTTCCATTCCGGCCCACCAAAAGTGCCTCTTGATAAAGTCCAGGGTGCAGGTAGCCCCAGGATGGCCAATAAAGTAGGTGCAATGTCCCCATTGCAACACCTGGGGCGCAGAGTGACTGGCATGATCAGGCGATTGGAAGAAACTTCAAGTTGAGGTTTCCCTTGTATGGCTTGCCAAACCACGGTCTCAGTTCCCTAACAAACTGGAGCCATGATCCTGGAGCTGGGGACTACGGGCTAATGGTCTTTTACTTGCTCAGGAGGCTGGAAAAATCTAGAGAGAGTATCAGATTTGAGATTCTTGGATCCAGAGTGATAAGAAAGGGTGAAATTAAACCTGGTGAAGAATAGACCCCATCTGGCCTGGTGAGGATTAAGTCTCTTGTCTTCTTGGATGTAAGCTAGGTTTCTATGGTCCGTCCACACAAGGAAAGGTTATTGGGCACCCTCCAGCCAGTGCCTTCACTCTTCTAGTGCCAGTTTGTTGGCCAGAAGTTCCCTGTTGTTCACATCACAGTTCCTCTCCATGGGAAAAAGTGAGAAAAGAAGGTGCAAGGGTGAAGTTTGTTGTCTGATGCTCATTGGGACATTACACCCCCTACTCCCACCTCTGAAGCATCCACCTTGACAATGAATGGAAGGACTGGACCCAGACGAATGAGGACTGCAGCAGAAGTGAAGCATTGCTTAAGCTCAAAGAAGGCCTTTCCTGCCTCTGAGGTCCAAGAGAACCTGGTGTTGAATTTCTTGTTCAGAACAGATAGGGGCATGGCTACTGAGCTGAAATTGCAGATAAACCGCTGATAAAAAAATTTTAAACCCAAGAAAGCACTGTACCTCCTTAACAGAGGAAGGTGTGGGCAAGTCTCTGACAGTTGCTGTCTTCTTAGGGTCCATCTGGATGCTGCCCTTGGAGACAGTAAATCCCAGAAAGGAGACTTAGGTCATATGGAAACATTTCTCAGGTATCACATAAAGATTGTTCCTCAGAAGGCGTTGTAAGACTTTTGTTACATGACTGACATGTTAATGGAGTGATTTGGAGAAGATATCATCCAGGTATACAAAGACAAAGTGATTTAACATGTCCTGTAGAACATCATGAATGAGAGCCTGGAACATGGCTGGAGCATTAGTCAGACTGAATGGCATCATCAGGTACTCATAGTGGCCAGATGGAGTATTGAATGCCATCTTCCATTCATCCCCTTGTCAGATGCGGACTAGGTGATAAGCATTGCAGAGCTCAAGTTTGGAGTAAATGGTAGCTCCTTGAAGCCGCTCAAAGGCTGTGGACATCAACAGAAGTGGGTATCGATTCTTGATAGTAATCATGTTTAGACCATGGTAGTGAACGTATGGGTGAAGGCCACCATCTTTCTTCCCCACAAAGAAAAATCTGGCCCCTGCAGGGGAGGTGGAGATTCAGATAATCCCAGCACAAAGGGTGTCCCAGACTCCTTTACTACAGAGCCATGCAGTTGTAATATGTGCAGAAAGTGGTTTGGCATTGTCTTGCTGAAAGAAGGAAGGCCTTCCCTGAAAAAGATTTTGTCTGGACGGCAGCATATTGCTCTGAAACATGTATATATTATTCAGCATTAATGATGCCTTCCCAGATGTACAAGCTACCCATGTCATGTGCACTAATGCACCCTCATACCATCACAGATGTTGGCTTCTGAACTATGCACTGATAACAAGCCAGATGGTCCCTCTCCTCTTTAGCCTGGAGGATGTGGTGTCCATGATATCTAAAAAAAAATTCCACTTTTGATTCGTCAGACCTTGGGACAATTTTCCACTTTGCCTCAGTCCATGGTAAAAGAACTCAGGCCCAGAGAAGGTCGCAGTGTTTCTGGATATTGTTTATATCTGGTTTTAACTTGCATTTGTGGATGCAGTAATGAACTTTTTTCACAGACGATGGTTTCGAAAGTGTTCCTGAGCCCATACAGTACAATGATTTCCACTACAGACACGTGCCTGCTTTTAATGCAGTGTCACCTGAGGGCCTGAAGATCACAGAATCCACTGTCAGTTTTCAGCCTTGTCTCTTGCATACAGAGATTTCTCCAGATTCTCTGAATTTTTAATGATATTATGTACCATATCACTGCAAAAACTGTTGCCTAGATCTAACTCAATAAAAATAAGGCAACATTTTCCAACCACTTTTTGTAAGTTTAGTCAACTAATGGTATTTTTGAGTAAGGAAAACTTAATAATATGCATTTCGATGTATGCAAAAAGATTAAGTTGCGTTTACAGAAAAAGCCAAGAAATTGAGTAACATCAATGTAAAAAACATCAGCATATTAAACACACAAGACTTAATTAAAATAAGTAAGATTTAAATGAAAAAATAATTTTTGTACTCTATTTTATAAATTTTGACCAATTCACCCTTTCTTTGTTTTGAAAATGGAAACTCATCTCATTATCTCTATCCGCTTTATCTTGCTCTACAGGGTCGCAGACAAGCTGGAGCCTATCCCAGCTGATTACGGGCGAAAGGCGGGGTACACCCTGGACAAGTCGCCAGGTCATCACAGGGCTGACAACCATTCACACTCACATTCACACCTATGGTCAATTTAGAGTCACCAGTTAACCTAACCTGCATGTCTTTGGACTGTGGGGGAAACCGGAGCACCCGGAGGAAACCGACGCGGACATGGGGAGAACATGCAAACTCCGCACAGAAAGGCCCTCGCCGGCCACGGGGCTCGAACCCGGACCTTCTCGCTGTGAGGCGACAGCGCTAACCACTACACCACCGTGCCGCCTGAAAATGGAAACTGCTTAAAATAATTAGTTAGCATAATAATACAAAAATCAAGACATATCAAATTCCAACCTTTATTAAATCATTACCATATCAAAACAGTGGCAATGAGCTGGACAGTATGAACAGTCAACATCCATATTTAGTGCATAGAATGCATGACCTCAACTTTTTAAAGTGCCGCATAGAACACCTTCACAGTACAGTTTTCTTTTTTTAACCGTATACATATTATTAAAACATTTTCACAAGCCATATCCAAACCGTGTCAATAAGCTGGACAGTATTAACAGTCAAGAACATCACTATTTAGTGCATAAAAGAATGCATGACCTCAGCATCTCAAGTTTTACTTAGAACATTCACAGTACAGTTTCTTACTAAAACAATTTAACATTAAGATGATCTGTACTTCTGTAACAATTCACAAGCAGAACACCTTCACAGTAGTGTCTTTCAGTGTGTATACCGTATGTTGAAGCATTTTAACTTAAACAACTCACAGATCCCTCCTTCTGGCCAGCTGGAGCTTCACAGTGGGGCAATTTAGTGTGTATAAAACATAAAAAAATTAACAATTTACACATCAGAAATGATGACCTGCAGCTTTGTATAAAACCTGAACAGGACAAACCGTTACAACATTCTGAAGAATTCCACTCAATGTACAATGTATAATGATTTTGAACAGACACAAGAAAATAGCTGTTCATAAGTGCAAGCTGACAGGCTGACTGCCTAGGCTTGTTCTTCCGTTGCTGCAGCATACATGTCAACCTTTGGTCAATCAAACCTGTCTAACCAACCTCCAAAATCTGTATTTCCCTTATAAAATCCTTATAAGATGCAAATTAAAATAATTTACCTAAAATTTGAATGATAATTAACAATGATATATCCCAGTTACTTTTTATTCAATATTAATAACAATAAACCTTCAGAATGAATACAAAGCTCCAATGTTTGACAAAAACATAAAGTGTCACTCTAATGTTCTGAATTGTACTCCATGACAGCTTTTTTAGCAGTCTGCACCAATACCTCACGAGGCTGCATGTCACAGCAAGTGTCTGTGTTGATCTTGCCGGAGTGCCCATTCAGAATCTTTTCAATCGCTAGTGAAAGTCGCTCAGGTGGAAATACGCGTTTCAAACAAAATGTTACTTCCCGGTTGGCGGGATTCTCGCAATGCGGTGTGCGCATGATCAAAAGTGGAACGAAGTCTCGCTACCACAAGATAACGTGCGATTTCATAAGACTCTTTACTGGCTGTTTGTGCTTTCTGTGGTGTACAGTACGTTTGTAAATGTTATGTGCTCTTTTATCATTGTGGGAATTGATTATAGCTCTAAATAAATATTGAAGTTTTTTTAAAGAATCCGTATAACTTTATTTGTACGCCCGTATACTACGTTTATTGAATCAAATCCGTATAAAATACAGACATTCCGTATAGGTTGACATGTATGCTGCAGGTTGGCGGGTCGTGACGTTTTACGTCTGATATAAACGTTTAAACTGAGTTTTGTTAAATCAATTTATGTTGAAGTCCAATAAAATTAATTTTATCACATAAAAAAGTAAGTTGCGAAAATATTCACACTTTTTACTTATAGATAACTCAAAAAACTAAAAAAGAAAAATAAATTGATTTATTGGAATAAATATACTTTTAAAAATAAACTAAAATGGACAATACCACTGAAACACTTCTTACAGTGTAGATGATGCAATCTCCAAATTGTTTGCAATTTTACATTGAGGAACATTATTCTTAAATTGTTGTACTGTTTGCCCATACAGTCTTTCACAGAGCGCTGAACCCCTCCCCATCTTTACTTCTGAGAGATTCTGCCTCTCTGAGATGCTTTTTTTAATACCCAATCATGTTACTGAGCAGACGGCACGGTGGTGTAGTGGTTAGCGCTGTCGCCTCACAGCAAGAAGGTCTGGGTTCAAGCCCCGTGGCCAATGAGGGCCTTTCTGTGTGGAGTTTGCATGTTCTCCCTGTGTCCGTGTGGGTTTCCTCCGGGTGCTCCGGTTTCCCCCACAGTCCAAAGACATGCAGGTTAGGTTAACTGGTGACTCTAAATTGACCGTAGGTGTGAGTGTGAATGGTTGTCTGTGTCTATGTGTCAGCCCTGTGATGACCTGGCGACTTGTCCAGGGTGTACCCCGCCTTTCACCCGTAGTCAGCTGGGATAGGCTCCAGCTTGCCTGCGACCCTGTAGAACAGGATAAAGCGGCTACAAATAATGAGATGAGATGTTACTGACCTGTTGCCAATTAACCAAATTAGTTTTTTTGAGTATGATACGACTTTTTCAATCTTTTATTGCCCCTGTCTCATTTTTCCTGACGTGTTGCTGACATCAAATTCAAAATGAGTGTATATTTTTCAAAAAAACAATAAAAATTCTCATTTTCAACATCTGATATGTTGTCTTTGTACTATTTTCAATGAAATATAGGGTTTCCATGGTTTGAAAATGATCGCCTTCTGTTTTTATTTACAGTTTACACAACATCCCAACTTTTTTGGAATTGGGGTTGTAGAAAAACAAAATGCATAACAGAAGAAGAAATGCACACTGAGCACAGCTTATATAGCATATTGCTTGCTCAGTAAAGTTTCCCTTCTGGGAAAGGTGTGTGATTTTAAGATTATGATTATTATTAAAATAATTAAGATACATTCATGAAGGTGACTTGCAGTGATGTTCACCATGACATAGAGGGGGACTGGGTGTGTTTTGGTCCCAGTACATAAAAAGATAAAAAGTACAAGTATGATTTCCAAGTAAATGATATGTGACTATATGACCACAATTAAATAAATAAATAAAATAAATAAATAAATAAATAAATTAAATAAAAAAAAAAAAGAAAAAGCAAAACCTAGTTTAGTTTTATGTGTAAAGTACCAGTCAAAAGTTTGGACACACCTTCTGATTCAATGGTTCTTAATTTTTATTTATTAAAAAAGTCACTTCATGTCTTAAAGTAATGATGGATGCCATTCTCTTTACTTGGGTGAGCAGTTCTTGACATAATATGGATTACTACAGTTATGGAATAGGGCTATTTACTGTATTTTTATTATTTACTATTTACTGTTTGATCTTAAACACATTAAGAAGGCAAGAAATTGCACTAATTACCTTTTGACGAGGCACCTGTTAATTGAAAACCATTCCAGGTGACTCCCTCATGAAGCTGATTAAGATAATGCTAGTAGTGTGCAAAGTGTCATCAAGGTAAAGGGTGGCTACTCTGAAGAATCTAAAATATCATTCTAACAAAACATCCATCCATCCATTATCTGTAGCTGCTTATCCTGTGCAGGGTCGCAGGCAAGCTGGAGCCTATCTTGCTGACTATGGGCGAGAGGCGGGGTACACCCTGGACAAGTCACCAGGTCATTACAGGGCTGACACATAGACACAAACAACCATTCACACGCACATTCACACCTACGGTCAATTTAGAGCCACCAGTTAACCTAACCTGCATGTCTTTGGACTGTGGGGGAAACCGGAGCACACCTGCACAGAGAAACACGGGGAAAACATGCAAACTCCATGCAGAAAGGCCATTGTCAGCCGCTGGGCTCGAACCCAGGACCTTCTTGCTGTGAAGCGACAGTGCTAACCACGACACCACCCTCTAACATAACATATTTTATTCTTTTTTTCCACACTTTTTGTTTACCACAGAATTCCATATATGTTCCAGATGTTATTTCATAGTTTTGACATCTTCAGTATTATTCTACAATGTAGAAAATAGTCAAAAAACAGAAAAACCTATGAATGAGTAGGGGTGTACAAACTTTTGACTTCTACTGTACATATATATTATTACTTCACCCTTACAATTTGCATTGCTTTATTATACTGTATACTGTAGCCTTAACTCAGGTGCAATATATATATATAGCAGTGGCGGCTGCTGGTTTTTAAAACAGGGGAAGCCCATTTTACGCATTCATCGTAAAACCTGTAGGCCGGATATCAAAGCATAGAAAGGTGTGCCCCATAAGCATAGTGAACTAGACAACCCTAACTAGTGGCAGAAAGTATTTTTGCTTGTACATTTCATGTTATAGTCTGGCTTGCCAGGCTAGTGCCTCATATCCTTAATCAAAAATATCAAACATCCAAAAATCACTGGCTATTCAACGAAGAGCCTTGAACATCATACCCTGATATGCAACACAGAGTCTTTAACACAACACCCAGCTGTGCAACACATCCTTGAACATCTTCTGCAACACAGTCTGGAAATTCATAACCAGGTAGGCTATGCAACACACAGAACCTTGAATATTATACCCAGGTATAACCTATAACACAGAGCCCACCATTCTCTTAACATTACTGAACAATATACACACTTCAGATTCATGAACATTATATGATGCACACTATTTATACACAAATTCTGCCCTCCGCTCCTTTTCCAGAAAATGGTCTGTGACCCTGTCATACTAGCTGGTTGTGCTTTCCAGAGACTTCACCAATTTCTGTTAGCAGCTAGCACTGCAGATCCCAATAAGGCTCAAGCTAGCCTACACCCAGATTGAACTACAAATGAAATAAACGAGTGAATTTGCGAATGATCAAACTGATAGAATGGATGAAAGTTAACGGAGCACAATGAGTAATATTTACATTTATTTACAGAGTAATGTACAGAGACATCAATGAGAAGAAACGTTTATATGAAAAGAAAGTCGGACAGCACTTTGGCACACGACTACACTTTCTCGACATCCGCTGGGGACTGACTGATCATACTTCCGTGTTCCTCGCCGATGCCGAAGTACAGAGCCCGCCCTCCTCATGTCTTTCAAACACTACCTCCAATAATCCTTCATCAGCCCGGCTTCTTGTCCCTCCCACTGTCTCGTTTAGTCCCAGAGAAGCCCGGCTTCCCTGGAAGTGACGATTTTGTCGATTTTAACCAATAACAACTAGCCGAAATTGGCTGTTCAGAGCCCTCTCATAGACTGCAACGGATACCCGGCTGCCAGCCATAGAGCCCATTGAAATAAGAAAGGTTACAGCCAGTGTTGCCAGATTGGGTGGTTTTAAGTGCATTTTGGCGGGTTTTGAACATATTTTGGCTGGAAAATGTCAGTAGTATCTGGCAATGCTGGTTACAGCCTGGCAGCAAAGGTGATTCTCGTAGCAAACTGTAAGTTCGTCAGACATCACTCAAATAAGTTACAGGATAGTTATGAACGTAAATACAATCTTGGGCATATATTATGTTATGCAAGTTATTGTTTTAATGAGAATTCAACGTCGTAGATGCCGCAGTTTGGGGAGAGAATTTTAGGGGAAGCTCGGCTTCCCTTGTTGTCTCTGAGAAATCGCCCCTGGTATATAGGAATCATTGTATATAAAATCACTTCATTTTGCTTTTACTTAAGTTATTGAACTTATTTAAATTTATTTTATTTTTATTTATTCTTTTTTCAGATGAGTTTATCTTCTATTTTTAGACATGTTTACTTCTTCTTGGTTCAGGAGCTTGGTAGCAAATTTGAATTTCCCTCTGGGGATTAATAAAGTAATTCTGATTCTCTGATTCTGATTCTGATATAAATATCAAAAATATGTTATTTACCAGCTGGGAGGTCCGTATGGTGAAATACCGTGACCGAGGTCTTGAAAGTACTGAGCGAGGCCCTCTAGGCCGAGGTCAGTATTCAAGGCCGTGGTCACGGTATTTCACCATACGGACCGACCTTAAGCTGGTAAATAATATATTTATTTTTTTCTTTACCAAATTCTAACAGAAAACGAGGGCGCCCGAAAGGGAAAACCAAGCAGAGGCGAGCTGCCATTTTGAATCCTCATTCACGGCTATAATGCAAATGGCTTCCTCCTCGGTATACAAGTGCACTTTCATGGCAGGAAAAAAACTACATTTTGCCGCCTATGTAGTCCCCTATTTATACAAAATTGAGTCATTCAGGATTTAGCCATGTTTTTGCTCAGCATTAGCAAGTTACAGGTTTTTAGCTTTCTCCTGAAATGTTTTATTTTATTTCTTCTTCCTCAAGGTAGTAAAACTCGCTTTCGCTGTGAACACTGTCGTTATCGCTATCCATGCTGTAAAATTAATGCTATTCTCCTGAGAAATGCGAAAATAAATGTTGACAAAAATTGCTACTATGTTTGTTGTTGTTGTGAACGAACGAGTCGCCAGAGGTCCGCAACCGGGGTCCGTACCGTAGGATACAGACCCGCTCGCCAGCCAATCAGAGCGCAGGATTTGATGGAAAACAGACCGCGAAAAAATTAAAAGATTTATGTAAAGCAACTGAATGATAATAAATATAAAGAAATGTTTGTCATACATTATTGATGCGTTATTTCTGATCCATCTTTTACTTACACTTATTTCTCTTGGAGGTTAATATGGAAGTTTATTCATTGCCTATTATGTTTTGTTTGTTTATTTTCCACGTCACTGTCTACACTACCGTTCAAAAGTTTGGGGTCACCCAGACAATTTTGTGTTTTCCATGAAAAGTCACACTTTTATTTACCACCATAAGTTGTAAAATGAATAGAAAATATAGTCAAGACATTTTTCTGGCCATTTTGAGCATTTAATCGACCCCACAAATGTGATGCTCCAGAAACTCAATCTGCTCAAAGAAGGTCAGTTTTATAGCTTCTCTAAAGAGCTAAACTGTTTTCAGCTGTGCTAACATGATTGTACAAGGGTTTTCTAATCATCCATTAGCCTTCTGAGGCAATGAGCAAACACATTGTACCATTAGAACACTGGAGTGATAGTTGCTGGAAATGGGCCTCTATACACCTATGGAGATATTGCACCAAAAACCAGACATTTGCAGCTAGAATAGTCATTTACCACATTAGCAATGTATACAGTGTATTTCTGATTAGTTTAAAGTGATCTTGAAATTTATGGATCTGGTCAAATTCAGAACAGCACAAATAATGTACAAAGCGAGAAATAATCTATTGCCAAAAAATATACAAGGAATGTTTAGTGAGAGAGAGGGGGGATATAATCTAAGGGGAGACCTAAATTTTAAAAAAAACAAAGATTTGAACAAATATGAAAAACATGTGCGTATCGAGCTGTGGGGTGACTTTATGGAACAGACTGGAGACAGAAATAAAACAAAGTGCAAATATAAATCTGTTTAAAAAAAGGTACAAAAAATATTTTTAAACAAGTATATAGAAGAGGAAGTATGTTAATGGAGGATGATGAGGGATAAATAGAATAGGGTTGATTGTTATATTAGAACTAACTTAGTATATGGTATATATTTATTTATGGGGATAGTTTATATCTTCATATTTACAGGGGTAGGTATGAAGTAGATATTTATTTTTGTAATTATATATTTATATAGATATTTATGAAGTGTATATATGGTATATAGTGTATATATATATATTTGTAATTATATATTTATATAGATATTTATGAAGTGTATATATGGTATGTAGTATATATTTATTTTTGTAATTAAATATTTATATAGATATTTATGAAGTGTATATATGGTATATATTTTTATAGGTGTATTAATGTAGTTTGGGGCGGCACGGTGGTGTAGTGGTTAGCGCTGTCACCTCACAGCAAGAAGGTCCGGGTTCGAGCCCTGTGGCCGGTGAGGGCCTTTCTGTGTGGAGTTTGCATGTTCTCCCCGTGTCCGCGTGGGTTTCCTCCGGGTGCTCTGGTTTCCCCCACAGTCCAAAGACATGCAGGTTAAGCTAACTGGTGGCTCTAAATTGAGCGTAGGTGTGAATGTGAGTGTGAATGGTTGTCTGTGTCTATGTGTCAGCCCTGTGATGACCTGGCGACTTGTCCAGGGTGTACCCCGCCTTTCGCCCGTAGTCAGCTGGGATAGGCTCCAGCTTGCCTGCGACCCTGTAGAACAGGATAAAGCGGCTAGAGATAGAGATGAGATGAGATAATGTAGTTAGGATTTTGGGGTAGTTAAAAAGGGGTGGGAAATTAAAAAAGTATTGTACTTCTTCCCACTCCTTTTTCGAACAATGTGCGGTGTTTTGTAATGTCTTAGCTCTTTATGTTATGTTATTTTTTTAAATTTCTCGTTTTCTTTCTTTTGTATGTACAAATAGTTACATACATTTTTTATACATGTTCGAAATAAAAAAATAAATTCAAAATTCAAATCTTCATTGAAAAGAGCAGTGCTTTTCTTTCAAAAATAAGGAAATTTCAAAGTGACCCCAAACTTTTGAACGGTAGTCTATCTATCTATCTATCTATCTATCTATTGATTGATTGATTGGTCTGGTTTTTTTTTTAATTCTTTATTTTATCTCAAGCTCATCCAGCTCCTGCCAGGTCACTAGGTGGCGCTGTCACCTTCTCCAGTGAATCGGAAATGCCCGAAGAAGACACGCATGCGTGGGGTGAGGAAACAGAAACCTGCTTCCAGTGAGCTGGAGTTGAAGTCAGCTAACTCTTTGTTGCTGCTCTTACCTGGAGCTGTATTCGCCTTGTGTTGGTGATCAGACTGGCAGCTGCAGGGCTTTAATTGAACACAGAGGAAATATTTGACAGCTGACCAGCAGAGATGTGTTAGTGTTGGGTTTTAATAACAAACCGCTCAGCATTTTATACTGTAGGAAATATGTCCAAACACAAAACATCCAAGAAAAAGCTGATTATTGAAGATGGTAAGTAGTTCCCCCCCTTTATTTATTTATTTATTTATTTATTTATTTATTATTATTATTAGAGTAGAGTGGGGGAAAAAGCCCCCCTTAAGGAAAATTCAGTTTTTCTCCAAGTTGAAATGAACCATGTGTTTAGTTTTAATCATAGTTTTTGACAACAGTGACATGAACAATAATGCCACCTAAAGTTTGCCTAAAGTTAATACTTAATTTTTTTTTTAACAAAAACAAACATTGTGCCAAGGGGGCCTTTTACCCCCCCAGTGGGGTAAAAGGCCCCCTGAGGTGGGGCAATAGGCCCCCTCACTCAAAAAAAGCTGTTTGGATAGCAAAAGTGTTTACTTAAGCCTATAATGTGAAAGAAACAAGAAAATATCCCTGAATTAATGAATAGATGCATTATTTTATTATATTTCGCATTTTAATTTCAATTTTTTTTTAATTTCAATTATTTTTAATATTAAGTTCAAATTACTTGCTTTACTCAACCTGGTAAGCGAGATGTTATTAAAAACTATGTATCTGCTATTCAGAAATGTATGAAATACAGTAATTATGATAAAAGGAAACGATGCCCCCTGGGGGCCATTTACCCCGCCATTAAGGGGGCGTTTTACCCCACAGACTACACTTTTACAAAAAAGGGTCTTACTTTCAAAATGTGATTCAACTTTTTATACCTAATGTATTTTTTTTAACGTACTGACTTGTCTACTCATACCACATACACAGCTGTGATATCTGACGAAATAGCAGCTATCTAAATACAGTTTTACTGATATCTGAAAATTATATCACTTACCATGAAATTTTATTTCTCTCCGCTGCGTTGCTGATATGCGATCCACAGTGGATATTTGTATATCCCCGTTGTCAAGCCAGTCCATAGCAACAATAGAAATGTAACTTTGCGCCATCTGGTGGTTATTTTGGGTAAAACAGGCCGGAGGTGTATTACCCCACGGGGGCGTATTACCCTAGCCTGGGCCCGCCCATCCTAAGCGTGATGCAACATGAGGGCCTGTTGCGAGCTTAGTCTGGCCAGGCAAGCTATCTACAGCTTTTCCAAGCTCCGGAAAAATCAGGAGCCAATCAACTTTGAGCATCTCCAACGGCCCTGGGTAGAGGCGTGTTCAAGGCAGTGACGTATTAGAACTGCGACCGGAAGCCATAGATTGTTTACAGAATCATGCTGTATTGAAAGCATTCAACGGGAAGTTCTCATTGAAAACGGAGCAAAGAGCAGCCCTGGAGGTATTTATTGAAAGGAAGGATGTTTTCGCCTTGCTCCCGACCGGCTTCGGTAAGAGTTTAATCTACTAGTTAGCTCCGCTAGTAGCCAAATCAATGGTTCTCAGCGAGAATCCTATCGTCGCGTCACATACGTCAGAGGAAAGAGTGATGTGATTGGTTTAAGCTTCGTCACAGCCTTTTCTGGCTTCGACCAGTAGCAAACTGATGCATTTCAGGGAGGCGGGTCAACCACGGGCTCTGGGAAACGGTTGGGCTTAATATCTTGGCCAGACCAATAGCTCGTAGAGCTTTGCAGTCGCGTTAGCCAGACTAGTATTACCCCACTCTACTCTATTATTATTATTATTATTATTATTATTATTATTATTATTATTATTGCATTTCTTGTTGTCCTTTTTTTCCTTTATTAAAGAAAAAATCCAAACATACAGTACGAAATATGCAGCGTAAATCTGCACATACAACAAGTGAACAAAGACATACAAACACATATTGAACATGAACAGACTAGAGGTTACTTACACCAAATATAGCACATTTTAAACGAGTATTAATAGCTTTAGGGCAAAGTGAGTGATCAATTGATGATAAGTAATGTTTTACATCTTTTTTAAAAAGAAAAGTTTTCTTTTTAGAAATTTACATTTGTGAATGAAGAATTTAGCCAAGAAAAGAAACAAGTTGATAAGAAAGTCCCGGTTTGTTACAGTGTTGGGGTCCTGTGGAGCTCCAAAATACATGATATCAATGGTTAAAGTAAAGTCCTTGTCAATGTGTTGTTTAATAAAGACTGCAAAAAAAATCCAGAAGACCTTAGTGTAATTACAATTCCAAAATAAATGATCAATTGTTTCAGGGTGAGAGGAACAGAAAGAGCAGTCAGGAGAGATGTTAGGGGAAAACTTAGACATCCTATAGTTACAAGGGTAACATTTATGTACAATCTTAAGTGAAATTTCAGCAACTTTGTTTGTGATCATAAATTGTTTTCTAAGTGACCAAAATCTTGACCAATCAATATTTTCAAAACGATTATTCCAATAACTAACACACGCAGGGGTGGAGATACTAGGTTTAAGCAGGATAGATCTTGTTGTCCTTCTCACACACTTTACTCATCTGAGCTTGTCATGAAAGACTTCAGTGATAAATGGGATCGTTTTGGAAAGAAAACGCTTCAAATGTGTAGTACAGGGGGGAAACCAGGACCAAAATCACTTTACCTGATGGGAGAGTGAGAGATGTGATGCGATTCTCACTCTGTTGCTTCTGGGATCAAGAGGAAGACAATCTTATTATTATTATTATTACTTCTTGTTCTGTTGGTATCCTGTGTTAAGAGTGGTCTACAGTGTTAACACTTTGTATTCCTATTTCAGATGAGCCAATAGAGGATGAAGAAGAACTGAACCCCTTCTCCTTCAGAGAATTCATCAGGAGCAAAAATCAACATTCCAGCACCGCCGAGCCTGTTGAGGTGAACTACTACAGTATAAACCTTCAGTGAAGGAAGGAGTGATTTTCCACTAGGAAACTTTGTGTTTAAAGCAGATATGCAGAACCTTTATTTTAAAATACATTCCCGAGTGGATAGTATCTCCATCCTTGACTCTTGTATGCTGCATAAATGTGAATTAAAAAAAATATATTTTTGAGAGTTAAAATCAACTGCAAAGTTGGCATTCGAGCTGCCACGCTGAGTGCGTGACGTCACAGCGGTAACCGGTTTTAAAGTGCATATCACGGGTAAATTCCGGAGCAAGATCAATGTAATTCTCCTATTTTATATTAAACTTTGGTCAAATATCTGTAACATTCTGTATTCTTTGCAATTTTTTTACCTTGCACAATACCAGAAAAATTCAGTTGAATTCAAGCCATTTGAGGCGAATTGGTCCGCCTCTGAAAAAACCTGGCATTTGGATTTCCTGGGAAACATTGATTTTCGTGACGTCGCGTGCGGGACGCCTCCCTCTGAATCCTACGTCAGCGCTGGTTTGTTTATGAGAAAACGACCTGGTGGTTTTCTGCAAATTTCTTCAACGTTATCACGTAATTATTAAGATGGTTAACAGATGTATCGTAGGAGGGTGTAGCAACACCAATCTTGATGGGATTAGTACTCATCGTTTCCCAAAAGACCGGACAATGAGAGAGAAATGGGAGCGCTTGGTCTACACAGGCTGTGCACTGAAACTGTGCAAAGCTCGCGCAGCCTGCTGGCGCTTCCGCAGGTAACGTCACGAATCTGGCTCCAGACTCCCTTGGGATTTTTCCAGATGCGTTTTGTTATTTTATTTTTTTCTGCTGTAGACAGATGGCCTTGTGCAAAATTACCCTTCTGGATGAGTGTGTAAAGGGACATACTTTCATATAAAAAAAAAAAAACACGAAATTGGTCCAGAATATGCACTTTAAGGCCGAAGACTTTAACAGCTATAGACCAAAGTCATATAAATAAAAATTTATGGTGAGAGTAAGAAATAGTGTTACCGACTTGCTCAACTAAGACTGATTTGACTTCAGTGATTGTGGGTTGACTCTCATTAAAACAGGATAGGTGTTATAACTTATGCAATGTGCATGCATTTTCACTGATAAAACGTAAAAGGCTAATTAAATAATCAGATGAACTGAGACAATCACATTCTGAAGCAAATTAAATAATCTTATACCGGTAACTTAAACACAATACAAGTCTAAATGCAGGTAAACATGTTGTTTTTGTTGTTTTGTATCCAAATGAGAGTTGGAGCTTACCTGTCTGTGTTCTCGCTTCTTGAAGGCCGATCTTGTGGCCGATTGTTTTAAAACAATCTGACTTTCAGTTGTTCGTTCAGTTCTCTGTTCGTTCACTTCTTCCACGTAAGGGCGAGATGGCAGTAATATCCAGCAGAGAAATCAGACGGCTGGTCCACTCATTCTCCATTTTCTCCATACTGAGTACTCCGCCATTACTGCTCGGCTCAGGCAATTACTAAAACCCAAGATGGGACGTCACCGGTTTTAGCAACAACTGCGGACAGGTCACTGCCTGAGCAATTAATATGTCTCGTCCCATTCCGTCCCAGGTTTTACCAACAACCCTCAGCTCACACTCCGGGAGAACTGGTGCAACTGAACTTTCTTTCCTTTTTAAAAAAAATTAAATTAAATACTTTCCCTTTCTTGTAGTTTTATTTAATTGTTGGTACTGCACCCCCTTTCAATACGGGCTCAAAGCCAACGTTCCTCAACAAATCAGAGGTCTCATACGAGTCCTCAGTAAAATGTGCAGAGCAGAGGAGAGACCACTTCGTAGGCGCCCAATGTGCCCGTGAACTTCTCGCAAAACGCGTCCAAATCTTTGCAGTTTGAACATTCTTGGGCCGTGAATGCAATGTAAATCCACCTTCTGTCGTGTTGCTGCACCGGCCAGCAACACATCTATGTAGCATGGCGATAAATTAGCTCAAAATGGAGGATCGGAGTTGCAGTCAGCTCTGTGTTTTAGTATGGCGGAAATGGTGATGAGACCGATAGACTTCCTGCTATGACGTTATGGACGTCAAGGTCATTTACTCAGATCGCTACTTATATGAATCATTTTAATTTTAAAAATTACTATATTAGATTTATTGTTAATGCTTAAAACTATTCCTTGAGGTCTCAAGGCATTTGGTTCTGCGTATCTCCTTTAACATTAGTTACAGTACAGTCCAAAAGTCTGAGAGCACTAGTGAAAATACTTTTGCATTCTTTTTTCATTTAATACAACAGTTTTCATTACAAATGATATTATTAACAACAACCTGGGTGAAATATTTACATGAATTTCAGAGTTAATTAGTATTTGGTTTGTCCCTTTTTTTGCTTTAACGATGATGTGCACTTGAGCTGGCATGGACTCCACAAACTTGTGCAAAACCTGATGATCCATTTTTAACACATTTGAACACATACTTCAGTAGAAGAGATTAGGCATGAGGAAAATCCGGCCTTTTGTACAAAGTTTTTAAAATGATCAATATCATAAATATGCTTTTTGCATTTAAATAGGGACCTACAAATAGTTAAATAATATTGGCTGACGCTGAGTGGTATATCAGATATATTCCATTCATCTTGCATGATATTGAATAACAAATTGAAGACGAGTCTAGCTGAATGGAATAGATCTGATATACCACGAAAAAAAAGCCAGCCAATATTATAATTCCTTTTGGGTGTTCAACGCGTCTTTCTCGTTCAAAATTCTCTCAAAATTTTCCATATTTAACGAAGCAAACTCGGTGGCCATGTTTGTTTATAAATTGTCACAGTTGTTCGCTAGCGTGGAAATTTTTTGTCTTGACAACTGTGCAATATCGTAAACCATATTCAACGCTCATTCTCCATTGGGTAGAGTGATGTAATACATGTAGGATAAGCGATATGCAAACAATATTGCATGCTATCAAACCAAATGAATGAAACCCGCTAGAAGGGAATAGAACGCGTTTTTATTCCATCAAAAAAGTGTCCTGTATGTAAAATAATGTAGAACCTTGAATGTTATATCATGATATTGAACATTACATTCTTTGTTATATATAATTTTTTTTTTTTTAATTCTCAAGCTTCCTGTTTTTATTTCCAATTTTAAATTAAAAATGAATCCCAGGTTTTCAGTGTTGTCTGGCTTTTGGACACCACTGTATAACCGAGATTACACATTATATTCAGCTTATTTGATAAAAGTGAAAAAGAATGGACTGAGTGATAACCAGAGTAAGAAACATGCCACAAAGGGTGATCCTCAAACATCTCATCTCATCTCATCATCTCTAGCCGCTTTATCCTGTTCTACAGGGTCGCAGGCAAGCTGGAGCCTATCCCAGCTGACTACGGGCGAAAGGCGGGGTACACCCTGGACAAGTCGCCAGGTCATCACAGGGCCGACACATAGACACAGACAACCATTCACACTCACATTCACACCTACGGTCAATTTAGAGTCGCCAGTTAACCTAACCTGCATGTCTTTGGACTGTGGGGGAAACCGGAGCACCCGGAGGAAACCCACGCGGACACGGGGAGAACATGCAAACTCTGCACAGAAAGGCATCCTCAAACATGATACCTCATTTCCATCAATTCCTTCAACTTCAGAAAGCATTGTATCCTGGTCAGGGCTGTGGTGAATCCTGAGCCTATCCCAGGAATACTGCGTGTGAAGCAGGAATACACGTTTTCTAAGAAGGAATTATAAACTAGAATAATCTTAAAAAGCTAACAACCCTTAAATATCCTCTCGAATAACCCTTTTGTGCAAGTATAGTGACCATAGAATAAGGGTTAAACACGGCTTAAGCCAGACAAGGTGTTTGTTGAGACAGTTGTGTCTTTGTCTTAAAGGTCCCATGGCATGAAATTTTCACTTTCTGAGGTTTTTTAACGTTAAAATGAGTTCCTCTGACCTTCTTAAGTCACCCCAGTAGCTAGAAATTTCATAATGTGTAAACCAAACTATGCCCAACATTTGAGAATGGCGCGTCAAAACGGCGCGTTGATAAACTCTTCCCTTTACTACATCAGCAAGGGAGATGATCCCCACGCCCCCCCCCCCCCCCCCCCCGGATTCCCACCCACTGTATGGATTGCCCGCCCAGTTGTAGTGAGGAGACCGTAGAGGACACAACAACATGGCGAGCGAAACATGGAAATTGCGCTGTACATGGATGTGACAACACAGAAAAGAGTCTGTTTTTACTGCCGACGGGAGAGCCCCTGAAGACGCAGTGGCTTAATTTTATTTACTCCAATAATACGCCGTCGAGTCTACCTAAGACGGTGTATGTTTGTCGGAAGCATTTTCCTGAGGAATGTTTCCACAACTTGGGACAGTACAGGGCAGGTTTTGCACATCAACTGTCACTGAAGCCTGGGTCCGTACCAAGCATCCCTGCCGCATCAGCAGCAAACACCGAACAAGTAAGTGTATAACTGGTCGTTTTGCCGTGTTTTAAAATCGGTGCGTTAGCCTAGCAATGGCTACATTAGCTGTGCAGCTAACCGCTTCCTGCAGTTAGCCAGGTAATCTGCGCTACAAAACTAAAGAGCATGCAGCATGCTCTGTTAAACTGAGTTTAGTCTGGAAATTGACTGTAACTTATGAGCTTATGTTTGACTATTGCTCCGCAATGCATGTCTTCTGTTGGATAAGCGCTATGTTGCTGTAGTTGCTGCTTCTATCCTCTTTGGTTATGGAGTGCGTGTTCAAGCCTAGGGTATTATACGTTCGTAAACTACCACTCCGAACACTCTCACTCTCTGTTCTCTGTCACGTTGAGTTTACGAAAGGAGTCCGAGGGAGAACGGGGTTTTGTCTTAGCAGCGTGGCTACAGGCGCTGATAGCAGCGAGTATGTGTGTGCGCAGCTTGGTCAAGCCCCTCCCCCCATGGCCCGCCTCTACCCTTCCCCGCCTCCTGCTTCTCATTAGCAAAACGACGCACTGGGAAAAGCGCTGAAATGGGGCTTTCTCCCAGGAGGCTATATTTACGTGCCGAGGGTTCATTTCGAGAAAGGCTGCGGATATAACATCCGGAAGCCTCCACGAGCCCGTTTAAAGCATCAACAAACCACCATGCCATGGGTCCTTTAAGAGTCAGTTTATTTTTTAAACTGATAATGTTCAAGGAGAGTCATTGCAGTTTCTTCTGACCTCAGATAAACGTGTTGATTCTTTAATAACCAAGAGAATACCAAAGCTGAGTTGATCCTGCGTTACAGATGATGGATGGCATTTTTGTGATGTTAGTAATGTTTATTGTTCTAGAAAACGTCCGATGGTGCTTGTTCAGTGGAGGGTGAATACAAGTACGCCGGAGGCTTTGAGCACAGCCATAAGAGTCACTTTTTCACAGATCCCTCACTGATCGACCAGTCATTTGATTATAAGCCTGAGGATGAATGGACTGAAAGCTACCAGCCCTCGACCATTAAGGAAGCACGTGACTTAGGACTGAGTGGCGCGCTGGAAGGCAGTGCTTATTTGGATCATTCCTTACTATCCTGTGAAGACGAGGATGAGACTGTAAACAAGTGGGAGCTAGGAGAGGACTTCTCACCACAACCTCATTTCCACAGAAGGAGCACAGGTAGCTATGAAGGAGATGAAGAGACCTCGGTTATTGATCTCACCTTCCATTCGAAGAAAAGAGGGACAGAAAATGGGATTAGTTACCAGCAAAAGGTAATGCATTCTTGCAAGTTGTATTTGTTTATCAGCGGCGTAATTGCGTCACATTATTATTTCTGTGATTTGTTTGTGTCTCGTGTCTTATATTTTTGTAGCTAAGAGAAGAAAATGCTCAGCTTCGGAAGCATATCAGAGAACTGATGAAAAAGTCAGAGGCTGATTCTACAAAGTAAGATACAAGCATGAATACATAAATGATGTCTGTGGATGTATGAGGGCTGATGATAAATTGGCTTTTCGTAATCCATACAGAGAAGCATGCTTATTGTTCATATGCGCAGATCTAATCAGAGAACCCGTTTGTGCTGTTTAGAATCCAGCAGCTTACAGACGAGCTGCACAACCGAAATTTGCAAGAGGAGAGAGAAGCCAAAACCTTAGAGAGTATGGTGCAGTCTGTGGAAGAAAACCTCCAGCTCATGACAGTATGCATTTTGGACCATTTCTGAATGCACTGTCCTTCGCAATAGAGCATCTCGGTGTGAAAAGTAACTCGGACTGTGTTTTGTTTCCCCACGCAGAAACGAGCTGTAAAAGCTGAAAGCAGTTTGTCGAAATTGAAACAAGAGGTCCAACAGCTTCAGGTTTGGCTTTCCAACAACTTTTCACCTTTTATTGATTTTTTTTTTTTTGTGCATGATTTCTGTATTATTACATCACGTGCCTGCAAGAATTTGTTTCTTTTAAAGTGCATATTCTGGACCAATTTCGTTTTTTTATATGAAAGTATGTCCCTTTACACACTCATCCAGAAGGGTAATTTTGCACAAGGCCATCTGTCTACAGCAGAAAAAAAAAACAAAAAACAAAACGCGTCTGGAAAAATCCCAAGGGAGTCTGGAGCCAGATTCGTGACGTCACCTGCGGAAGCGCCAGCAGGCTGCGCGAGCTTGCACGGTTTCAGTGCACAGCCTGTGTAGACCAAGTTTAGCAGCTAGCGATTTTGCATTGAAATATGGAATCGTCATCTGAGCGCAATGTTACCTCACCTTTGGATGAAGAATATAATGAGATGTCAGAATTATTTCTTACCCTGGCAACAGTCAACTTGTGAATTGCCGATTTTCTTGGTCTTTTTCTCGGCTCGGCTTCCGGGTGCCTCGCACGAAGCGCTCCCATTTCTCTCTCATTGTCCGGTCTTTTGGGAAACGATGAGTGCTAATCCCATCAAGATTGGTGTTGCTACAGCCTCCTATGATACATCTGTTAACCATTTTAATAATTACGTGATAACGTTGAAGAAATTTGCAGAAAACCACCAGGTCGTTTTCTCATAAACAAACCAGCGCTGATGTAGGATTCAGAGGGAGGCGTCCCGCACGCGATGTCACGAAAATCAATGTTTGCCGGGAAATCCAAATGCCAAGTTTTTTCAGAGGCGGACCAATTCGCCTCAAATGGCTTGATTTCAACTGAATTTTTCTGGTATTGCGCAAGGTAAAAAAAATTGCATAAAATGCAAAATGTGACAGATATTTGACCAAAGTTTAATATAAAATAGGAGAATTACATTGCTCTTGCTCCTGAATTTACCCGTGATATGCACTTTAAACTTGGGACACAGTGCTGTTGAATTCTCAAATCTGATTGGTCAGAAGGGGTTTCTTTAGCAGTGCTGGAAATAAATCAAATCACAGGTTTTATATTAATGCACTTGTTAATGTTCTTGTTTCTATAGTAACAGCTCATCCACAGAGACTTGTATGTTCTACATAATCTAACGCACATAAACTGATAAGCCACTGATATTTAAGCAGACACATATAATCATTGATAGGATGAGGCTTTCTGTAAGAAGGCATTTATGGAAGGAGTCTCCAGTGTTAGTGTTTCAGTCAGTATGTTTTCTGCCACAGGAAAGTCTTCAGGACGGAGCACTTTACACTTTCTGGTTTCTCAGTAACATGTGAAAGTGTTTTTTTTGTTGTTGTTTTGTTTTTAAATCTTTTTTCATCAACTTTTTTCATCAACTTTCATCTTTTTAAATCTTTTTTCATCAACATCAATTTTTCATTAACTTCAAGAGTGAGAGAGAAAACAGATTGCCTGTTTGTAGCTGCTATAATATACATTACCGTTCAAAAGTTTGGGGTCACTTTGAAATGTCCTTATTTTTGAAAGAAAAGCACTGTTCTTTTCAATGACGATCACTTTAAACTAATCAGAAATCCACTCTATACATTGCTAATGTGGTAAATGACTATTCTAGCTGCAAATGTCTGGTTTTTGGTGCAATATCTCCATAGGTGTATAGAGGCCCATTTCCAGCAACTCTCACTCCAGTGTTCTAATGGTACAATGTGTTTGCTCATTGCCTCAGAAGGCTAATGGATGATTAGAAAACCCTTGTACAATCATGTTAGCACAGCTGAAAACAGTTGAGCTCTTTAGAGAAGCTATAAAACTGACCTTCCTTTGAGCAGATTGAGTTTCTGGAGCATCACATTTGTGGGGTCGATTAAATGCTCAAAATGGCCAGAAAAATGTCTTGACTATATTTTCTATTCATTTTACAACTTCTGGTGGTAAATAAAAGTGTGACTTTTCATGGAAAACACAAAATTGTCTGGGTGACCCCAAACTTTTGAACGGTAGTGTAAGTGATAACAGGAACAATCTTCTTTCACAGATGTTGCAGAACCTCAAATGTAACTATAAATGCTTAAAACTACAATTAATAATTGTAATCATTGACAAATTGCTGTGTTATAAGTGGAATAAAACACTTTGGGATGTGATGTTAACTCTACTTCATTTCAGACCACATCATACACTGCCTAAACCAAAAAAAAAAAGGCACCAATTGGATTTAAATAAGCAAATACTTAAAAAGATTTGGTCAGATAATTAGTGCGGTGATTAATATGCTTCACTTGGCAACAATTCTTTTAACCCTAACTGATGCAGTGAGTAGCTTCTCATTTCTCAAACAACCATGTCAGAAGACGTATCCTGTAGCTGTGGAAAAGATGTGGCTGTGTTTCAGAAGGGTACATTTATTGGCCTGCATCAAGCAAAGAAAACAACTAAGGGGATTGCTGAAATTACTGGAGTCTATTGAACTGTCCAATGCATTATTAAAACCTGGAAGGATAGTAGTGAAGGGCAGCACGGTGGTGTAGTGGTTAGCGCTGTCGCCTCACAGCAAGAAGGTCCGGGTTCGAGCCCCGTGGCCGGCGAGGGCCTTTCTGTGCGGAGTTTGCATGTTCTCCCCGTGTCCGCGTGGGTTTCCTCCGGGTGCTCCAGTTTCCCCCACAGTCCAAAGACATGCAGGTTAGGTTAACTGGTGACTCTAAATTGAGCGTAGGTGTGAATGTGAGTGTGAATGGTTGTCTGTGTCTATGTGTCAGCCATGTGATGACCTGGCGACTTGTCCAGGGTGTACCCCGCCTTTCGCCCGTAGTCAGCTGGGATAGGCTCCAGCTTGCCTGCGACCCTGTAGAACAGGATAAAGCGGCTAGAGATAATGAGATGAGATGAGGATAGTAGTGAACCATCAACTTCGCAGAAGAAATGTGGTCAGAAAAAAAAATCTTGACTGACCGTGATCAGAGACTGAAATGCTTAGTGAAGTCGAATCATACAAAAACTGAGGTGGACAGTAACAAAGTACATTTACTTGAGTACTGTAATTAAGTACACTTTTTGAGTATCTGTACTTTACTTGAGTATTTTTTTTTTGGAAACTTATGACTTTAACTTCACTCGTTTGAAAGACAAATATCATACGTTTTACTCCACTACATTTCTATCAAAGTCCTCGTTATTCGTTACTATGAAGCACCTTTGAAAGTGGATGCTTTTTCTTTTCTTTTCTAAAACGTGATTTGTTTTTTTCTGCAGGTGACACTGAGACAGCCGATCAGTAATCACTAGGGTCACGTCACGTCCATAGACTGTATAAAATCAACTTCAGTGATTTCTCAGCAGCGTTATTTAACACAATCAGTTGATGGCAGAATGGAAGGAGGCGGTTCTTCTGGGGAATGCACACACCCATGGCCAGACCTAGAACCCATGTTTCAGTTTTCTGAAAGGATTAAAGATTCATTTCGTTTTAAATGTTTGCTTTGTTTACCTAAAACGAACCACATCACAGCCTACAAAATCTCGCCATCCAACCTGCAGAAGTCTGTAAACGTTGTATTCCAAGAGAAAGCTTGCAGTGAAGTTGTCTGTGCTTTTAGAGCGAGCGATAACATTGCAGTAGCTATGCAGTCTGGTTAGTCAAACGACTTTCTGTGGATTTGCCCGCCAAGTTGCCGTAGTCTTGTCCACAGCTAACGTTAACGCATAGCTAGTTAACTTGGACCCTGTTAGTTAGCATGTAAGAACAGAGTTACGCTAACATGAATAACGTTAACTTACCGGTATCTGAAGTCCTTTCAGAAATATGTTTTAGCATAATCTTACCAAATAAACTGAATGTAGAAATCTTTCTTTTCTAGTAACGTTAGATACCCAATATGATTTTGAGTTTGAAAAGAGTTTGCTAGCATGTCAGGTGGAGCTTCATTAACTAGCTAGCATGACATTAAACCACCATGATGCACAGCATGCATTAATTTTGTGAATTCACAAAATAATCCAGTAGGTTGCTTCAGAGGCATTATAAGCGTCGTGTCAACAATACGTTGACAGAAGATGTACTTTTAATCAAAGTCAAGTCAAAGAGTCCCATATACGTTTTTCGTACGTATGTTGGGGAGTGCCTGTTAGAGAGCACACTCTGTCTAGGCTGTCGGCATGGTGAGGTAGGATGGCCAGTTCCTTTCCTCGCCACCTTTAACTTCCCCAGTGTTTCCACCAGGTCCCCATTCACTGCTGGGTGGACAGGAGACGAGCCCCAGATCACCGTCCGAGGCGAGGCTCAAACCGGGGACCGTTCGCTTAGTGGTCTAGCGCTCTAACCACTTGGCCACTTCGCCTCTCGTACTTTTAATACTTCAGTATTTTTAAAAGCAAGTACTTCAGTACTTTTAACTTTAGTAAAAATTTGACTGGACAACTTTCACTTGTATTGGAGTAACGTTTGACCAATGGGATCTGTACTTTGACTGAAGTAATGAAGTTGGGCACTTTGTCCACCTCTGTATAAAAATCAACAGTAGAACTCACGGCTGTATTTAATAATGAAAGTAAGAACATTTCCACACACACAATGCAACAAGCAACTCACAGGTTTAGGATTAAACGGCTGGGTGTCCATAAGAAAACCACTTGTTAATATTAAGGCTAATCTGAAGAAAAGGCTTCAGTTTGCTAGGGAGCACAAAGATTGGACTCTGGAACAAAGAAAAAAGGTCATGTGGTCTGATAAGTCCAGACTGACCCTGTTCCTGAGTGATGGGTGTGTCAGGGTAAGAAGGGAAGCACATGAAGCGATGCACCCATCATGCATAGTGACCACTGTACAAGCCTCGGGAGGCAGTGTTATGATCTGTGGTTGCTTCAGTTGGACAGGTCGAGACTCAGCAACGTTATGGGGCAATAAAATGAAGTCAGCTGACGACCTGAATGTACTGAATGACCAGGTTATCACATCACTGGATTTTTTTTTTTTTCCCCCTGATGCATGAAATTAGGACTCAGATTGTGAAAGAGTGGTTCGGGGAACAGGAGGAATCATTTTCACACATGAATTGGCCACCACAGAGTCCCGACCTTAACCCCATTGAAAGTCTTTGGTATCTGCTGGAGAGGACAACTCCGGATGGAAATAAATGTTGTGCTGTTGCATAAAATTGTTGAAATGATGCTACGACAAATGCATGCCATAATCAAAGCTAAAGGTGGTTCAACGAAATATTTGTGTGTGTGAGAGAGAGACAGACTCCTTTTGGCTGGGTAGTGTATTTGTTGACTATTTTCCAATAACTGTACATCGTAGTGTGTTTTAATTGCTTATGTAACTTTTTTTCCCAGAGCCAGCTAGAGGCATACAGATGTGAAAATGAACGACTTCGTGCAGGAGAAACTGCCGCCTTGAGCTCAATGAGACAAAATGCACAAGTGGCATCCAAGTACCTCATCAAAGCTGCCCAGGATGCTGAGACTTCCATTAAGTATGTTGAAAAATCAAACTATTGTAACTGACGCTCATCAAAGTATGATAATCAGTTGAAGTCGATACGATTTCAGGCATATGATATGATGGCTCTTATGGTGTGTATTTTCTGTCCACAGGCAGTTGCTGACAGGAAGAGAGACTTTGTGTCTTGTATCAGAGCTGCTGAGTTCAATTGACAAGATCACTGAGATTCCAAAATAACACCTTTTTTTAAATTTCACTATGCAGTGCCTTACCTATCTCCGTTATTACTTTGCCCTTTCAAATCAGATGCTTTTCACAAACCATGACTTACAGAATAACCATGTTATTCTCTGTGGCTGTGCGGTTCCAGCCATGACAAACGCTCTTCCCCGGACGAGCTCGCGGTCTCAGTTATCTTTATTATTATCAGTAATAAGGATTAAATCAGAATTGTTACCTTTGCTATAGATTTGGAGGCAGAAAACCAAGAGAATGTGATCTGCTTTTGTAATGTGACTGAACGCAGCCACAGTTAAAGTGGGACATCACATCGTGTACCAAGTTCTTATTTATAATTATGTTGCAACGTCATATGATTGGCAGTCAAATATTTTCTGTTGTACATGCTATAAATCTCCTCGTAGTCATTCACTAAAAAGAATAGTGTGTAAAAAGCAATATCAGTATGTTTGTTTTTAACGCTTACCTTGCTGATTGGTTGTGAAGTTAAAAAAAAAAATGAATGACATCACTCGACATTTTTTTTTGAAGATTTTATTTGTTTTTACAATTTTTGTCAGCATACATAGACAACCTTTTTTTTTTTTTTTAACCAGTTGTTTGTTCTGACAGTTGTCCCCATTTTAATTTCAGCTCTTCAGATGGTCAGTATCTGTTGTCCGTACTTCTATCAAACAGTTCCCTGGCCAATAGCGTACTGTATAAGAGCTGAGATTTCATTCCTTTTAAAAATAGTTTTTATAGTTAAAAAAGTGAGAAATTCAACTTCTTGTAAACAGCTGCTTTTTCATTTCCATTACTCGAATGTGAAAATGTATAAAGCTCGTGTAGTATAACATTTTTGTGGAATTGATTGAATGCGTAGCATTGTTTCGTAACATAGTGCTTTTATCATTAATAAATATGGTATGTTAAGATACAACCCCGATTCCAAAAAAGTTGGGACAAAGTACAAATTGTAAATAAAAATGGAATGCAATGATGTGGAAGTTTCAAAATTCCATATTTTATTCAGAATAGAACATAGATGACCTATCAAATGTTTAAACTGAGAAAATGTATCATTTAAAGAGAAAAATTAGGTGATTTTAAATTCCATGACAACAACACATCTCAAAAAAGTTGGGACAAGGCCATGTTTACCACTGTGAGACATCCCCTTTTCTCTTTACAACAGTCTGTAAACGTCTGGGGACTGAGGAGACAAGTTGCTCAAGTTTAGGGATAGGAATGTTAACCCATTCTTGTCTAATGTAGGATTCTAGTTGCTCAACTGTCTTAGGTCTTTTTTGTCGTATCTTCCGTTTTATGATGCGCCAAATGTTTTCTATGGGTGAAGGATCTGGACTGCAGGCTGGCCAGTTCAGTACCCGGACCCTTCTTCTACACAGCCATGATGCTGTAATTGGTGCAGTATGTGGTTTGGCATTGTCATGTTGGAAAATGCAAGGTCTTCCCTGAAAGAGACGTCATCTGGATGGGAGCATATGTTGCTCTAGAACTTGGATATACCTTTCAGCATTGATGGTGTCTTTCCAGATGTGTAAGCTGCCCATGCTACACGCACTAATGCAACCCCATACCATCAGAGATGCAGGCTTCTGAACTGAGCGCTGATAACAACTTGGGTCGTCCTTCTCCTCTTTAGTCCGAATGACACGGCGTCCCTGATTTCCATAAAGAACTTCAAATTTTGATTCGTCTGACCACAGAACAGTTTTCCACTTTGCCACAGTCCATTTTAAATGAGCCTTGGCCCAGAGAAGACGTCTGCGCTTCTGGATCATGTTTAGATACGGCTTCTTCTTTGAACTATAGAGTTTTAGCTGGCAACGGCAGATGGTATGGTGAATTGTGTTCACAGATAATGTTCTCTGGAAATATTCCTGAGCCCATTTTGTGATTTCCAATACAGAAGCATGCCTGTATGTGATGCAGTGCCGTCTAAGGGCCCGAAGATCACGGGCACCCAGTATGGTTTTCAGGCCTTGACCCTTACGCACAGAGATTCTTCCAGATTCTCTGAATCTTTTGATGATATTATGCACTGTAGATGATGATATGTTCAAACTCTTTGCAATTTTACACTGTCAAACTTCTTTCTGATATTGCTCCACTATTTGTCGGCGCAGAATTAGGGGGATTGGTGATCCTCTTCCCATCTTTACTTCTGAGAGCCGCTGCCACTCCAAGATGCTCTTTTTATACCCAGTCATGTTAATGACCTATTGCCAATTGACCTAATGAGTTGCAATTTGGTCCTCCAGCTGTTCCTTTTTTGTACCTTTAACTTTTCCAGCCTCTTATTGCCCCTGTCCCAACTTTTTTGAGATGTGTTGCTGTCATGAAATTTCAAATGAGCCAATATTTGGCATGAAATTTCAAAATGTCTCACTTTCGACATTTGATATGTTGTCTATGTTCTATTGTGAATACAATATCAGTTTTTGAGATTTGTAAATTATTGCATTCCGTTTTTATTTACAATTTATACTTTGTCCCAACTTTTTTGGAATCAGGGTTGTATTAATAGTAAAAAAAAAATTAGTACTGTGCAGAAGTCTTTATGGTATTTCTAAAAACAAAAGAAGGATACTTTCTAATTATAAAAATAATTACTGTATGGATCAGTAAACAGTTTCTGCCTTTGAGTTCAAAATTAAATTATTGCTCAGTTTTTAAGAAAATTAGCTGGAAGCTTTTTGTAGGTTGATGTTTTTAGCAGAAACATGGTCTATAAAATATAATATCTCTGTAATGTGTTAATTTTTTATGAAAAAAGTTTGAAAATACATTTTTTTCCTTGTAAGCCATGTTCTGGATTGTTGTCGACTTCCAGGATACACCCTTGTTACATTTTCAACTTCTTTGAATTTTGTAATTTAGTAAATAAATATATTAAAATAGAGATCCTTTGCATTCATCTGTACATGAGATATGTATAAACAACCTACTTTTGCATTCACAAACATTTTATCATGTTATTTTGATGCATACAAAATAATGAGAACTTTAATTACAGAAATTGGACATATTGACTGGGTGGGTTTTCAAACCATTCTTTTTTTTGACCAAAGATTCAAATCATATTTTGGTAGTGGTGTGTGTTTGTTTTTAGACCTTCCTGTGTACTCAAATACACTGTTTATCTCTGTGGTTTTAATTAAAACAATGTACTAATTTTATTCTAGAAACTGTTGTGATGCGTATTGTTACTTTATTAATCAGCAGATATTTATATTAAGCAGACTTTATACTCAAAATTATGACTAATAAATACTTGTACATCACTGTCTCAGTGTGGCTGTCATTTACATTAATGGCATTTAGCAGGCACGCTTATCCAGAGCAGCCTGGAGAGTAGTTAGGGGTATGGTGCCTTGCTCAAGGACACTTCAGCTATTCCTGCTAGTCTAGGGACTTGAACTGATGACCTTCTGGTCCCAAAGCTGCTTCTCTAACCATTAGGCTATGACTTCCCCATTTATTGATTTACTTTTTAAGAAATAAAGATTTGCTAATTGTTATTATACCACAGAGCTGTTGAATTCTTGATTTTGATTGGTTAGAAGATTTGCCTTTTTCATACCATCAGCTCTGACAGTAGTTCCAGCGACAAGACAAATCACAGGTTTATATTAATGTACTTGTCTAATCTGCTATTATTATTATTATTAACAATGGGCGGCACGGTGGTGTAGTGGTTAGCGCTGTCGCCTCACAGCAAGAAGGTCTGGGTTCGAGCCCCGTGGCCGGCGAGGGCCTTTCTGTGTGGAGTTTGCATGTTCTCCCCGTGTCCGCGTGGGTTTCCTCCGGGTGCTCCGGTTTCCCCCACAGTCCAAAGACATGCACGTTAGGTTAACTGGTGACTCTCAATTGACCATAGGTGTGAATGGTTGTCTGTGTCTATGTGTCAGCCCTGTGATGACCTGGCGACTTGTCCAGGGTGTACCCCGCCTTTCGCCCGTAGTCAGCTGGGATAGGCTCCAGCTTGCCTGCGACCCTGTAGAAGGATAAAGCGGCTAGAGATAATGAGATGAGATTATTAACAATAATAATAGTAACGTGGACTTGTATGGAAAATGTGCCATGTAATCAAAGTCTAATAATAAACTGATTTAAAAGAGTTACTGTTTAACAAAGAATAATGTACTGTATAATCATTGACATGGTGAAGGTTTCTGTAAGGAGACTTTTTTTTTAAATTGTAAAGCGACCTTGGGTGTGAGAAAGGCACTATATAAGTTGAACTAATTATTATTTTCTATTAATATGGAAGGAGTCTCTACCACAGGAATGTTCAGGACAGATAACTTTTTGCTTTCTGTTTTGCAAGCTGTTTTTTTTTTTGTCTTATTAACTTTAAAAGAAACAGAAGAAGAGATGCTGTTGAGGGAATAATAATATATATAGCATAAGTGATAACAGGAACAGGGTAGCATGGTGGTGTAGTGGTTAGCACTGTCGCCTCACAGCAAGAAGGTTCTGGGTTCAAGCCCAGCGGCTGATGAGGGCCTTTCTGTGTCTGCATGGGTTTCCTCCGGGTGCAGGTTAGGTTAACTGGTGGCTCTAAATTGACCGTGAGTGTGAATGGTTGTGTGTCTCTGTGTGTCAGCCCTGCGATGATCTGGCGACTTGTCCAGAGTGTACCCCGCCTCTCACCCATAGTTAGCTGGGATAGGCTCCAGCTTTCCTGCGACCCTGCACAGGATAAGCAGCTATGGATAATGGATGGATAAGAGGAACCTGTTTCCTGGATGTCCCACATTAGACACCATTACAGAGACCCTAAAGGGACGTGTAAAAATAAATAAATGTGAATGTTTCTTGTGCGTACAAAAAAAAAATACCTGAGAGAAGCCTGAACTGAGACTACTGTTTTCTAAAGCAAAGGGTCGTCTCACACCAAATATTGACTTTGTCATTTATTATGGCTTACTGTTGTTTATAGTAGAGCGGCGGCTACAATTATCGACACCTTAACGATCTTTTGACCATTGCTAAAGTAGAAAAAACTTTCAGTATGTAAATTGTGCATAATTGTGAATAATTACTCAAACTTCCACTGGAAAAAAATGAATTGATTCCCAATTACTTAGTGTATCAGATCACGTGACATCGTTCCACAGTTATCGACACCTTTGTCTACAGTTATCGACACCGTTCCACAATTATTGACATCCAGATGATTACTTATTAAAAAAAAAAAATCGGTATGTGGTATTAAGTTAACAAAACAGTTTTTATGTAAAATTTGGTTTACACAGACTTATATTTAGTACAAAATATATTTTATATAAATATATGGATGTCGGTGTTTACGTAAATGAGGAAGTAATTCTAATGTTTGTAAACAAATAAACTGATAATGTTTAACCTGCGTCAGAAAATCTTTTTGTTCCACTTTCTAAGTATTTTCGTAGATCATATTTTGCTAATCATTCATTGTTGTTTGTATTAATTTCTAGTTTTGTCGTTTACCAGTAAATATCAACAGGCAATTGACATTGTAACCACATGGAAATCCAGGTCAAAGGTCGCATGTCATTCCTCGAATCAAAACTTTATATTTTTACATCTAAAAATATAAAATGTTTACTGATATTGTAATATCTCATCTCATCTCATTATCTCTAGCCGCTTTATCCTTCTACAGGGTCGCAGGCAAGCTGGAGCCTAATTGTAGATATTTACAATAAATTGAAAAAAAAATTCCGAATGGAATAGAAAAATCTGAATATTTCAAGCATGTAATTTTTTATCTGCTAGGAATTTAGTTCTGGTCTAATTCTATTTATTGCTGTAGAATTCCAAATACTCTATAAACATTCCATTCTGTTATGAATCAGAAAAAAATATATACAGTATATAAATCACAGCACTTTTTTAAAAAAGTACTTCATATACTTCAACAATGTTACACAAAGCTCGATCCATAACAGTTGTAAATGTCACTTAATTCCACAGGGTGTCGATAATGGTGGACACCGGTGAAAGTGATCACTATTAACGACACCTCACGTGACTTCTCAAACGCGCGTTTAGATACAAAATGGCGACTGTCAAATAAAAGAGTAAGAAACAAAGTAGGTTTTGACAAGGAGATCATGAAATATCAGTGAATTTGATCAATAAAAACATGTCCATGATCTTTCCACCATGCTTACCTGCGATGATAACGTCTGGGTTTTCCTCAAATTGCTGATCGTGTTAAAAAATAATTCCGTCTCAGGTAACAAGCTGCATCATCAGATGATAAGATCAAAGGGCGAGCCGGGTCTTCTGGTTGATTAATTAACCAGTGATAACTGTTGTAACTGAGACTCACGTTTGTAAAATTGTTTTTTATTGGTAAATCTGAAAAGGTGTCGATAATCGTAGCCGCCACTCTAGTTTTTTAATCTTGAAACATCTCATCTCATTATCTCTAGCCGCTTTATCCTGTTCTACAGGGTCGCAGGCAAGCTGGAGCCTATCCCAGCTGACTATGGGTGAGAGGTGGGGTACACCCTGGACAAGTCGCCAGGTCATCACAGGGCTGACACATAGACACAGACAACCATTCACACTCACATTCACACTTACGGTCAATTTAGAGTCACCAGTTAACCTAACCTGCATGTCTTTGGACTGTGGGGGAAACCGGAGCACCCGGAGGAAACCCACGCGGACACGGGGAGAACATGCAAACTCCGCACAGAAAGGCCCTCGCCGGCCACGGGGCTCGAACCCGGACCTTCTTGCTGTGAGGCGACAGCGCTAACCACTACACCACCGTGCCGCTCATCTTGAAACATTTCATTTCATTATTTTTAAGTCATTTTTGGTCTCCAGCATTTGTTTACATGTGCCTAAGACTTTTGCACAGTACTGTATATATGAATATGAATTTCATGAGTTCATGAATACATAAAAATTACTTAATTTGGTGAAACACTGTTGTATAAGGTACAGAAGAGGATTAGGGCCACTGTGAGAAAAAAAAAAAACTGAGTTCTGACTTTTTTCTCACAGTGGCCCTAATCCTCTTTCATAATAAGGAGTAAACATGCTGCTGTAGGAAAATGATGTACAGCAGGGAGGTAGCCATCATTGCGTTATCCATCAGAACACATCACACATCATGTGCTGCGTTTTATTCCTCACTTCAACATCATTATCATTGTCTTAATTGTAACTCAATTTACTTTCAGGACTTAATTATTATTATTATTATTAGTAGTAATAATAATAATCATTTGATGAGACTTTTATTTTGAAACCGGTTTACACGATATCTGTGTGCGTTCTGCGTCTATCATGCCCGGTGTCTCAACGTTTTGTTGACGTTACATGTGTGGAGTTATAAACACGGTCAGTATGTTAATTGTCCTGTCATTAAAAGATGAATGAAATTATAGGCTCAATGTCTGTTAGGCAGCAGAAAAACAAAACTTTGATTTAGTGTAATTTTCCTGATTAATAACTCTGTTCCGACTCTCTCGAACTGCACTCTGGGTAATATGCTAACGACCTGGGCTCTGATCTACAGAGAGAGAGAGAGTAAAGATGCGCATGGAAAGTTTACGTTAAACTGTTGAGTTTTTGTCCTGTTTCGAGTGTAATTGTAAACTGTATTTTCGGTGTGTATAATGTTATGGTGAGGAGAGTCAGAGGTGATTTAGCTGAGAGCAGTGTAACGACTAAACTGCAGTTAATAGGCAGGGATGGGCAAAAATATATATTTTAAAATAAGACCCCGAAACCCTTGTTCTAAGTGTATAAAAAACATATTAAATAAATGGCTGTCTTTTTGCATTTTTAAAAAATACTTTACTTTTCCAACAAAGCTTGAAGTCACTTTGCACAGCTGGCATATCAGTAGTTCCTCTTTGCTCTGTCCCTTCACCAGTTCACTGACTATAATGCCTGCCATAAATCTGACACATGCACCCAGTTAAAGGTCCTGACTGCAAAGTTGAATTCTGGGCAAAAAATGTTCGATTTCTCTTGCTGTTGGAGTTTCGAGATGTTTCGCTGCTGCACACACCGTGTATCCTGCGTGTAAGTGTTTTGCCGAGATAAAAAGCGTCCCGCATTTTACAATTCCGGAGATTGCCAAAGCAAGTAAGCAACATTATTTTTTTCGCGGTCCAAATCCTGCGCTCTGATTGGCTGGCGAGCGGGTCCGTATCCTACAGTACAGACCCCAGGTACAGACCTCTGGCGACTCGCTCGTTCACAACAACAAACATAATAGCATTTTTTTGTCAACATTTTTTTATAAGATTATCAAAAATCTTATAAATTTTTGCCAGCATTTCTCAGGAGAATAGCATTAACTTTACAGCATGGATAATGATAACGACAGTGTTCACAGCAAAAGCGAGTTTTACTACCCTGAGGAAGAAGAAATAAAATAGAACACTTCAGGAGAAAGCTAAAAACCTGTAATTTGCTAACACTGAGCAAAAACATGGCTGAATCCTGAATGACTCCTATTTGTATAAATAGGGGACTACATAGGCCGCAAAATGTAGCGTTTTTTTTCCTGCCATGGAAGTGCACTTGTATACCGAGGAGGAAGCCATTTGCATTACAGCTGTGAATGAGGATTCAAAATAGCATTAATTTTACAGCATGGATAGCGATAACGACAGTGTTCACAGCGAAAGCGAGTTTTACTACCCTGAGGAAGAAGAAATAAAAGAAAACATTTCAGGAGAAAGATGAAAACCTCTAACTTGCTAACGCCGAGCAAAAACATGGCTGAATCCTGAATGACTCCTATTTGTATAAATAGGGGACCACATAGGCGGCAAAGTGTAGTTTTTTTTTCCTGCCATGGAAGTGCACTTGTATACCGAGGAGGAAGCAATTTGCATTACAGCCGTGAATGAGGATTCAAAATGGCAGCTTGGTTTGGTTTTCCCTTTCGGGCGCTCTCATTTTCTGTTAGAATTTGGTAAAGAAAAAAAATAGATTATTTACCAGCTTAAGGTTGGTCCGTATGGTGAAATACTGTGACCTCGGCCTTGAATACTGACCTCAGCCCAGAGGGCCTCGCTCAGTACTTTCAAGACCTCGGTCATGGTATTTCACGATACGGCTCTCCCAGCTGGTAAATAACATATATATCACGTGACCACCATGGGGTGTGTTTGACCTACTTTTAACCAAAACAAGCCGGCCTGGGCAAACATGATGGACTCCGCTCTCTCTCTCTCTCTCTCTCTCTCTCTCCAGCTAAAAGCCAGCAGAAAAGAAAAGGAAAGCCTGCCTAGTGAGTGCAGCTGCGAGATAGAACAAGGTTCGATGACCTGCCGTTTTTCTGGACAGATAACTAAATCATTCTAGCTAGTGCTTAGCTATCTTAGCCTTAGAATGCATGGGCTTGACTCCACGGTAGCAAGTATGGGGTTATACACCTAATGTTTTGGTCTTACACAGAAGGAAATGAGAGCTTCATCTTCTATTCTATCCACATTCACTGAATATGAGCAATTGCGCATTCTGATAACTTAGTAGTAGAGTAGCCAATCAGCTCCTATACCATGAGAAGAGAAAAACAAAATGGCGGAGCATGTTGCTGAACCAACTGAGGATGAAATAAAAAACTATTCAAAAACAAACCCCCAAAAAGTATCAAGTTTTTAAAAGAAACAGAAATGGCTAAAAGAATATAATCGCCCATTCTACACTCCAGCCCAGTTGGTGGCAGTAATGCACCTTTAAGTTGGTTTGCCAACCGCCAAAAAAAGGTAAAGAAGAAGAACCCCCCCCAAAAAAATACAAAAAAAAAGCAACAAAATATGGAATAAAAGTATTTGATCTTTTTTAAAAATTAATTTTACAAGAATTATTATAACATTTTTCACAAATTGCTACTGTCATTTTGCCAGTTTGTTTACATTCTAATTTGAAATGATTTTGTTGGATGTTTTGTATAAAGTTTTTATTTATCAAATTTGCCAAAAAAAGTGCTCTGTTTTCTCAAAATCCAGTGATTGTGGATATAATAAAAGTTATTTCACTCAACCTCATTGTACATGACTTTTGGCGCTACGTGCCTCGTTGGCTATCAGCTCATGTACGACTTGATTTCGTGGAATAACTTAATTGTTTCATGGATCTAATCACGAATGTCTACAACAAATTATATACCTGCGACTCCAAACTCTGAGGTCGATGCAGGGTCACGATGTTTTCCGTGTGTCACCATCTTGGTGTTTCACAATTCCATAGTTATGCTAAGTAGCTAAAGCCCCTTGCATTCTGCTGCTTCCATGGGGCCATATTGTTTACCTCAAGAGGTAGGATATTCGGTCCCAAAACAGAGGAAAAGCAATCCTTAGCACATCAAAATGATCACAGCTCATCCACATGATATTGAGAGCAATTAAACTTACAGGATATAGAAAAATGCCATGCACACTATTTTTTTAAATTTAAAAAAAAAATTTTTTAAATTTCAGATCATTTTGGCGTCAGCACCTTTAACAAATCAAACATTCTGACCTGCTTGTTAATGACTGATAATTGTCATAATTTAATTACTTGGTGTTTGGTAATGAAGCAACACTGATTCAATGACAAACAAGTCATTCATAAGCAGGCAATAGCACCTGTTAGTACAGTACCTTTATCCATAGTAACTCGTTTCTTAGTAATTAATTAATCATTTGACTGTTAATCATAAATGTAATAAATGTGCCGAGCAGTAATTTATGCAATGATACTGTATGCAAATGCATGATCTTACTAAACAGCTACTTCAATTAGGGTACAATCAATTATTTAGTTATCAACCATTGGACACCTATTTGGAAGTTGAAAACAAACTTTTTAGCACTTGGTCAACAATTATTAAACGACCATTATGTTTTGATGTTAAATGTAACCGGAAACTTCATCAGATTGATGTTGCAGCACAATGTTAATGAGAATAAGGCACAAAACATGTGTGTTTAATAAGTTACACCATCTCATGCCATTATAAAGTAATGTACAACAACTCTGAATTTTTTTTTTCCCCCCTTGTACACAACCGATGACAACTTAACATAGTCTGAAAGTTGCCAGCTAACATCAGGCCATCCTTTAAAAAAAATCCGTTTCCTGTCCACCAGGTGAGCAAAAAAATTCAGTCGGGCGGGAGGGATTTTTTTTTTAATATATGGATGGATAAGAAATCGCAATGCTGTGTTTGCTTTTTCTTTCAGTACTTTTATTACAAAAGCAGACACATTTAATAAAATATGACAGTTTAATCAACTGAAACTTGTAGAAAAACTAAGTTAGCATTTTAAATGCTGACTGCAACATTTGCAAAACTTTTACAAAGGTACTTAAAATGTCCGACACACGGACTTTTTGTAGTTCTAAATCGACCGTTAGGCCTAGTTCGGATGAAATTACACTATTAAAATGATCACTGAATGATTTGTTTTTCTGAATCTTTACTATTTTGCTGTTCGCTAGAATACCATTTTGCGATTTCACACTTAAGCAAATGTTTGAAAACTCCGGATCTCCTTCCTTCATGGTGGCTGCCATTTTTTTGTGCCGCACGGCGCATGCGCAGAGTAAGGGAGAGTAACTCATCCGCGGCCCCGACATGCGGTGTGTGTGCGCGCGCACTCGGCGGAGGCAGTAGCGTGTCGGGGCCGTCGGAGGCAACATCGGAGGGAACAGAAGCAGAGATAACGCTTATTTTGTCTCTGGTAAACCAGTCTTCTCTCGTTCAATTACGTGCTGGCATCAAAAGACACCGTTGGTTGTAAATGAAACCAAACTGAGTGGTTGGAGTGTATTTTCATACACAAATGGAGAAATGTTCGCTGAGTGTGTAATTGTGTAGCCGCCACTGCAGACCGTTGTCGTTGTTAATTCATAGCATGCTCAGCTGCGTGAATGTGTCATGCACCGAAAATAAGAGATTTACAAGCCAGGAACGCCTCATGATGCAATACGCAAGAAAAGAAAGAAGATTTACTGCCATTTTACTTTGTATTTGAGTAAAGTGAATAAATAAATGGTCTGTGGAAAATGCATTTAATCCTGGGAACTGCGTGCACAGGAGTTTATTTTGTGTTTACTCCCCCCGGCTGGCTACTTATTTGTCATGGCTGGCTAATATGAGCCTTAGTGGAAAGCCCTGGGAATGCGTAAATGTCAAGTTCGATTTTAGATTTACGAACCCGAAAAAAACGTTGAAAAACCGGCGTTAAAAAAAATTTCAACTGCACAAACAGCACTCACCCGGCTGGTGGACCAGAAACAGAAAATTTTTTAATAATGGCCTCAGTTATGAGGGCTGACACTTGAGTCAAATAGTTAGCTAGAACGTTCTGTAAATTTGTAAAAAAAAAAAATTAACCTAGGCTACTGAAACAAAAGACCAAATCTTTGCAGGAGCTGTAAATAATTGTAGTAATCTACGCTGATCTTAACAAGTCTGGGCAGATTACTGAGTCGGGACCATTCAGAGCCTGCATGCATCATTTTGCGTTTTTATGAGGTCATCACGTAGACGTCTTACAGAAAGTATTTTACAGTATTTTTAAAAACAAAAATACAAAACACTAAAATATTTTGATACAAAATATTTAAATGTTTATCAACCCTGTCAAATACAAATTACAAAAGTCCTATTTTGTATTTGAGCTGTATTTTAAATACATGTATCATAAATATTGCCTCTCCCTACTACTAGGCTTACCTCGATAAATAATGTCCATATACATTCACCGGCCACTTTAATAGGAACTTGTTCTTGATGCTAAGATTCCTGTTCTTGGCTGCAGGAGTGGAACCCAGTGTGATCATCTGCTGTTGCATGCTGAGATGCTTTTCTGCTCACCACAGTTGTAAAGAGTGATTTATATGAGTTGCTATATCCTTCCTGGTAGTTCAAACCAATCTGGCCGTTTTCCTTTGACCTCTCTTATCAACAAGACGTTTCTGCCCATAGAGCTGTCACTCACTCCGTGTTGTTCCCCCCACCATTCTGTGTAAACTCTAAAGACTGTCGTGTGTGAAAACCTCAGCAGGAGATGAGCAGTTTCTGAAATACTCAAACCAGTCCATCTGGCTCAAACCAACACCCATATCACAGTGAAGGTCACACTTTGAGATCCCAATTTTTCCCATTCTGATGTTTGAATTGAACACTAACCGAAGCTCTTGATTTGCATCTGCGTGATTTGATGTATTGTGCTGCTGTTAAGGGATTGGCTGATTAGAGAACTGCATTAAACAGCAGGTGTGCGGGTGGTCCTAATAAAGTGGCCAGCGAGGGTAAGTTAGTTTGGGTAAGCTTTGAGATACAGTGGTGCTTGAAAGTTTGTGAACCCTTTACAATTTTCTACGTATATTTCTGCATAAATATGAGCCAAAACATCAGATTTTCACACAAGTCCTAAAAGTAGATAAAGAGAACCCAGTTAAACAAATGAGACAAAAATATTATACTTGGTCATTTATTTATTTATTGAGGAAAATGATCCAATATTACATATCTGTGAGTGGCAAAAGTATGTGAAACTTTGCTTTCAGTATCTGGTGTGACCCCCTTGTGCAGCAATAACTGCAACTAAACGTTTCCACTAACTGTTGATCAGTCCTGCACACCGGCTTGGAGGAATTTTAGCCCATTCCACCATACAGAACAGCTTCAACTCTGGGATGTTGGTGGGTTTCCTCACATGAACTGCTCGCTTCAGGTCCTTCCACAACATTTCCATTGGATTAAGGTCAGGACTTTGACTTGGATTAACTTTATTCTTCTTTAATCATTCTTTGGTAGAATGACTTGTGTGCTTAGGATCGTTGTCTTGCTGCATGACCCACCTTCTCTTGAGATTCAGTTCATGGACAGATGTCCTGACATTTTCCTTTAGAATTCACTGGTATAATTCAGAATTCATTGTTCCATCAATGATGGCAAGCCGTCCTGGCCCAGATGCAGCAAAACAGGCCCAAACCATGATACTACCACCACCATGGTATCCCACAGATGGGATAAGGTTCTTATGCTGGAATGCAGTGTTTTCCTTTTTCCAAACACAACGCTTCTCATTTAAACCAAAAAGTTCTCTTTTGGTCTCATCCGTCCACAAAACATGTTTCCAATAGCCTTCTGGCTTGTCCACGTGATCTTTAGCAAACTGCAGACGAGCAGCAATGTTCTTTTTGGAGAGCAGTGGCTTTCTCCTTGCAACCTGCCATGCACACCATTGTTGTTCAGTGTTCTCCTGATGGTGGACTCACGAACATTAACATTAGCCAATGTGAGAGAGGCCTTCAGTTGCTTAGAAATTACCCTGGGGTCTTTTGTGACCTCGCCGACTATTACACATCTTGCTCTTGGAGTGAACTCTGTTGGTCGACCACTCCTGGGGAGGGTAACAATGGTCTTGAATTTCCTCCATTTGTACACAATCTGTCTGACTGTGGATTGGTGGAGTCCAAACTCTTTAGAGATGGTTTTGCAACCTTTTCCAGCCTGATAAACATCAACAACGCTTTTTCCTGAGGTCCTCAGAAATCTCCTTTGTTCGTGCCATGATACACTTCCACAAACATGTTTTGTGAAGATCAGACTTTGATAGATCCCTGTTCTTTAAATAAAACAGGGTGCCCACTCACACCTGATTGTCATCCCATTGATTGAAAACACCTGACTCTAATTTCACCTTCAAATTAACTGCTAATCCTAGAGGTTCACATACTTTTGCCACTCACAGCTATATAATATTGGATCATTTTCTTCAATAAATAAATGACCAGGTATAATATTTTTTATCTCATTTGTTTAACTGGGTTCTCTTTATCTACTTTTAGGACTTGTGTGAAAATCTGATGATGTTTTAAGTCATTTATGCAGAAATATAGAAAATTCTAAAGGGTTCACAAACTTTCAAGCACCACTGTAACTGGCTTGATGTAACTGGTAAACTCAGACAGTGAGTTTATTTCAGTGTGTGATATTTTTGCTTATATAGGTAAAGAAAAATGGCATTTTCAGAAGACCTGTTGGCTCAGAGGAACAAATTACAGAACGAGATTTTGGCTCTGGAGAACACTCTGGGCAGTGGCACTAACATTGCAGACTTGCTATCTTCAGATAGTGACAGCGGTGAGTCAAATATGATCTCACTAAGATGGCACACTGTGTACTGTATCACACACTTACATATCCTTTCTCCCCTCTGGCAGCTGAGGAGTCTGATGACAGTGGACACGCAGGGGAGAATGTTGTATGTACAATTATGTCCAAGATTTCCCCATTAATTAAAGAGTGTTGCAGCAGTTCACGTGCCCAACTGCGTATACTTTTGTCCCTTGTAGGCACACAAGGACCTGGAAGCAGAGCGACAGCAAATACAAAGGGAGATCGAAGAGTTAGAACGAACGCTCGGTGCAGACGCAGCTCTGGTTGACGGCCTGACAGGTAAATGTGTGCACAACCATAAGGAATATTTAAAAAAAATAATAATAATAAATAAATAAAAAACTGTGCATGATGCTTCTTAGTTTCCAAAAACACTAATGGGCACTTTAATAGGAACACCTTGCACCCCTGATGATTCATGCAGTTATCCAAATAACTAATAATGTGGCAGCAGTATAAGGCATAAAATCATACAGATACAGGTCAAGACATTCAGTTACAGTAAAGGAGAACTGAAGTCATTTTTAAACTTGCTTTATTTCTTAATTAACATGTTGTCCAATTACGTTTTCGATTTTAGCAACCTTACTGTATATCGTGACTCATGGTCTTTAGCCATGTTGAATTTAGTTCGTTTGGTCCACGGTAGGCGTCGCTCATCTGCGCGATCTTCACGAGACTTGTGCGAGACTTCGAAACGTGAAGTGTCAGTGCCGCCATTTTGAAAACTGTTTTCCAAATGAAATATTGCACAAAAACGAGTTTAAATGACGATTCCTGCCTACTTTTTTAAACTCTTTACCCCTTAATGATGACATATGACGACCCCGTGTATATCCCTTAATGATGACATATGACGACCCCGTGTATATCCCTTAATGATGACATATGATGACCCTGTGTATATCCCATAATGACGACATATGACGCCTTGTCTAAAACCTTGTCAAAACCTTGTCTTTAGACTTTTTTTTTCTTGTAAATATGTTCTAAGGGTGAACAGTATAGACATACAGTGGGGCAAAAAAGTATTTAGTCAGTCACCAATTGTGCAAGTTCTTCCACTTAAAAAGATGAGAGAGGCCTGTAATTTTCATCATAGGTACACTTCAACTATGAGAGACAGAATGGGGGGAAAGAATCCAGGAAATCACATTGTAGGATTTTTAATGAATTAATTAGTAAATTCCTCGGTAAAATAAGTATTTGGTCACCTACAAACAAGCAAGATTTCTGGCTCTCACAGACCTGTAACAACTTCTTTAAGAGGCTCCTCTGTCCTCCACTCGTTACCTGTATTAATGGCACCTGTTTGAACTCGTTATCAGTATAAAAGACACCTGTCCACAACCTCAAACAGTCACACTCCAAACGCCACTATGGCCAAGACCAAAGAGCTGTCAAAGGACACCAGAAACAAAACTGTAGACCTGCACCAGGCTGGGAAGACTGAATCTGCAATAGGTAAGCAGCTTGGTGTGAAGAAATCAACTGTGGGAGCAATTATTAGAAAATGGAAGACATACAAGACCACTGATAATCTCCCTCGATCTGGGGCTCCACGCAAGATCTCACCCCGTGGGGTCAAAATGATCACAAGAACGGTGAGCAAAAATCCCAGAACCACACGGGGGGACCTAGTGAATGACCTGCAGAGAGCTGGGACCAAAGTAACAAAGGCTACCATCAGTAACACACTACGCTGCCAGGGACTCAAATCCTGCAGTGCCAGACGTGTCCCCCTGCTTAAGCCAGTACATGTCCAGGCCCGTCTGAAGTTTGCTAGAGAGCATTTGGATGATCCAGAAGAGGATTGGGAGAATGTCATATGGTCAGATGAAACCAAAATAGAACTTTTTGGTATAAACTCAACTTGTCGTGTTTGGAGGAGAAAGAATGCTGAGTTGTATCCAAAGAACACCATACCTACTGTGACGCATGGGGGTGGAAACATCACGCTTTGGGGCTGTTTTTCTGCAAAGGGACCAGGACGACTGATCCGTGTAAAGGAAAGAATGAATGGGGCCATGTATCGTGAGATTTTGAATGAAAACCTCCTTCCATCAGCAAGGGCATTGAAGATGAAACGTGGCTGGGTCTTTCAGCATGACAATGATCCCAAACACACCGCCCGGGCAATGAAGGAGTAGCTTCGTAAGAAGCATTTCAAGGTCCTGGAGTGGCCGAGCCAGTCTCCAGATCTCAACCCCATAGAAAATCTTTGGAGGGAGTTGAAAGTCCGTGTTGCCCAGCGACAGCCCCAAAACATCACTGCTCTAGAGGAGATCTGCATGGAGGAATGGGCCAAAATACCAGCAACAGTGTGTGAAAACCTTGTGAAGACTTGCAGAAAACGTTTGACCTCTGTTATTGCCAACAAAGGGTATATAACAAAGTATTGAGATGAACTTTTGTTATTGACCAAATACTTATTTTCCACCATAATTTGCAAATAAATTCTTTAAAAATCAGACAGTGTGATTTTCTGGATTTTTTTTTTCTTTCTCATTTTGTCTCTCATAGTTGAAGTGTACCTATGATGAAAATTACAGGCTTCTCTCATCTTTTTAAGTGGGAGAACTTGCACAATTGGTGACTGACTAAATACTTTTTTGCCCCACTGTATACAAGCGTGGCTGTAGCAACTGCTTTAAGGGGTAAAGAGTTAACTTTCCTGATTGCTATTAAAACAAGCAAAACTTCCGGCTTGATTACATCAGCAATCGAAAGGGGGCGCACGCGTCTTTTGACAACATTGGCAGACGTTGGTCACTTTGACTTCTGCTGTACGTTTTACTTCCGTCCTACGATGTCTTGCACAGGTCTCAACGAATCTCATTAACAGCCATTGCTTTGATATATGGACTGATATATTACATAGCGTATTTCAAACACTGGCAGCATGGTGGTGTAGTGGTTAGCGCTGTCGTGTCACAGCAAGAAGGTCCGGGTTCGAGCCCCGTGGCCGGCGAGGGCCTTTCTGTGCGGAGTTTGCATGTTCTCCCCGTGTCCGCGTGGGTTTCCTCCGGGTGCTCCGGTTTCCCCCACAGTCCAAAGACATGCAGGTTAGGCTAACTGGTGACTCTAAATTGACCGTAGGTGTGAATGTGAGGATGAATGGTTGTCTATGTCTCAGCCCTGTGATGACCTGGCGACTTGTCCAGGGTGTACCCCGCCTTTCGTCCGTAGTCAGCTGGGATAGGCTCCAGCTTGCCTGCGACCCTGTAGAACAGGATAAAGCGGCTAGAGATGATGAGATGAGAAGATAAATAGAATTTTGATGATAAAAAATTTGCCTTCAGTTCTCCTTTAACAGTCACATCCTAATTCTTGAATACTGGAAAAAGAACAGGTGACGTTTTCCCTGTCTTCAACTGTCCATTTTGTGGCCACTGTAGCCTCTGATTCCAGTTCTTGGCTGACAGGAGTGGAACCTGATCTGATCTTCTTCCTCAAGACTATATGCCTCAAGGTTTTGCCATGTTTAGAGATGCTTTTTTTTCACACCGCAGTTGTAAAACGTAGTTATTTGAGTCCCTGGATGTTTCATATCAGTTAGATAATTGAAACTGTTCTGACCATTCTCCTCTGATCTCTTTCATCAAGAAACATGGCATTTCCACTGCCACAAGTTCCACTCACTGGATTTTTATTTTGTTTCTCATAGCATTTTGTGTCAACTCTCTTGAGACTGTGACTGCGAGTTGGCCTAGTGGTTAGCGTGTCTGCCCCTTGACCAGGAGATCACGAGTTCTACTCGTGGTCGGGTCATACTAAAGACCATCATAAAAAATGGTACCTACTACCATCTGGCAAGGCACGCTGCAATACAGATGTGAGTGGAGAAGTCGAACTCTTGTGGTTACCAGAGGACCAGCCTCCCACTGTAATCCTAGCTGTATAGGGCTATCGAAACGGAGCTCGGCACCGCACCCATACGCCTTAAAGAGTTGGTTAGTACTGGGACAGGAGACTGCCTGGGAAGACCGGATTCCGGCGTGAGAGGAACTTTGATTTTAACTCTCGAGACTGCTGTGTGTGTGAAAATCCAAGGAGATCAGCAGTTTGATCACAAAGTCACTGAGATTAGTGATTCTTCCCATATTCTGATATTTGATATAAACGTTAACTGAAGCTCTTGTCCTGTATTTGCATGATTTTATGATTGGCCAATTGGCTAATTTCATGAATGTACAGGTGGTCCTGTAAAATTAAAATGGCTGGTGAGTGTATGTGGATCATGTGGTGCCATGATTACATTCTGAAACTTTTTAAAAAAAATTTTTTTTATTTTTATAAACAGGCTTTAAAGGGCTGATGACACGAACATGACTCTATGCAATTTCTTAAATAAACTATACAACATGGCAAACATGTTAGATTTCTGTTATAATTACGTGAAAAGAAGCTGTTGTTACGCGAATATCCAACTTTTAATTGCACAGCGCAAGAAAACTGGGTCCGTGGCTCGCGGCCATGCTGTGACGTCAGCGGAAGAACACGCTGCGGTTCACTGGCTGTTCTACTCTGGTTCTACTCAATGGAAATGGCGCATGAAAATGCCGGTGAACTCTCTAGTGCTAGCTCTTCCTCTTCTGGGAGTCTAGAATTGTGTTGATCTCTTCCGAATAGAATCTATGATAGTCTACCCTCTTTACCCTTTGCCTCTCGTTGCTAGGCGGCAGTTACATGAAAGCCGCAAGCTTTCACAAGCAAATACATGACTGATATCACGCCGACTTTATGATTACATTTATGATTATCATGTAGAATCTATAGCTCTACGTACCTTTTATCTTATGTCGTTTCACAACACATGTTCTGACAGGAGGACTGTCTTTGGATCCGGCATAGCTACTAGTAGACCCCCTCCGGAATACTGGCAGTGTTGCCAGATTGGGAGGTTTCCTGCCCAGTTGGGCGGTTTCAAGTGCATTTTGGTGGGTTTTGAACATATTTTGGGCTGGAAAATGTCAGCAGTATCTGGCAACACATACTGCTGACGTTTTCCAGCCCAAAATATGTTCAAAACCCACCAAAATGCACTTGAAACCGCCCAACTGGGCGGGAAACCTCCCAATCTGGCAACACTGTGTAGGCACTGCTGATGGTAGCAGCACACGTTTGTGCTGAACTGAACACCCAAGAGATTATTTTAAGCTGGGAAGGGTGTCAAAACAATCCAAATCAAAGTGTTCAGAGCACAGGATGGATGTTGATGAGGGCTCCCACTTGTCACGAGTGCGCCTGACTTGCTTCACCCACTTCGCATGCAGCTCGGGATCTCTGGGAAACTTGAATAAACTTACCCCATCCTTGTGGGTTTTGGAGCAAAAGCCGGCAACACAACGCGAAGGCATAATAACTAATATATATATATATATATATATATATATATATATATATATATATATATATATATATATATATATATAATATAAAATAATGAAAAATACTAATAATGATAAACTGAACACCTGCCGCATCAACAACAAACTGGTAAGTTAGGAGGAAGGTTCTTTCGCTGACGTCATATAGCTCCTCCTCCTCCTTCGTCTCCTGGGTGCTGCAGCCCCGTCAAATTTGCCCAAATAGCCGCGTTTTTATCATAACTTGTAAAACAGGCGCCTTCGTGAATTAATATATGGATCATCGGGAATTATGTTATAAAACATCGCCAAAGATGTCAAAAACGTGTCATCAGCACTTTAAGAATTTATAACTGCTTAAATTTTTACAATGAACCCTATTTCTCTATTTATTACAACAAAACTCGGTACATTCAGTTTTTGCTACTGCTAACAATTCTGAATAATATTTTTAAACGAATCATGTTAATATGAGACTCATTAAGGATTTATATTCTTTAACAAAGTATGAATTTTACGTGTGTGTGTGTGTCTCTTTGTTCAGACAGTGAACATGGCAGTCTGCTGGATTCAGTGAGTATTTGTATAGCTGTGTAGATTTAATCACTATTCATTCATTTCATAAAAAAAATATTGAGTTTTCTTCCAACAACTTAGAATGGCGAGGATGGTGATGACAATTTGGATATTCCTCAAGATTTGGAAACCTGTCTTCAGCTGAATTTGGTTTATCAGGAGGTGCTGAAAGAAAAATTAACTGACTTGGAGAGGCTTCTTAATGAAAATCGTAAACAGCAGGTTAATTACCTCTTCATGTATATAAATAAAGTGTGCTTTTAAAGAATTATCAGGTTTAATACACTGATCAAGTTTCGATAAAAGTGTTTTTCTGTGTTGGTTTTTTTTTTTTCTAACAGAAAGAACTTGAAGAGCAACTCTCCGGTCCTTCGTATATCCATCCTGGCCTCCCTCATCTCAAACTCTTCCTTGGCAGCTTTATGAAACCTTATTTCAAAGACAAGCTGACTGGTTTGGTAAGATCTGCAAGTGACTAAATGATTTAAAATGATGTAGGAAAAAAGTTTGTCATTTGAAAGGTTACATTCTTCCATAATCCAGATTAAATAAATGTTTCCCTCTTTGTGCACATACTGATAAGCTTAAAGCCTTTGTTTGTCATATTTCCTGTGTAGGGCCCTCCAGCCAATGAAGAAACTAAAGAGAGGTTGAGTTATGGAACCAAGCCCTGTGATGAAATGAAAATTAGAAGATGTATGTTGCAGGGTTTATTGAGCTAAATTCTTTGGCTTGTTACATGTAGATAAAATTAACGCAAAATTGTGGTTCTGTCTTTCAGGGGAGCCGTGGCATAAAACATTGCTGATCAACTCCGTGGTCACGGACACTATGAAACGCATGTTGCAGCCCAAACTGTCAAAGTGCGTTTAAAAAAAGTATCTAAAGAGCGAGACCTTTCCTTCTGTAATGTTTTGAACTTTACACTTGAACTGTGGAACATATTGACCTCAGTGCTTATGGTTTGTTTTCACATGTGTTATAGGATGGAGTACTTGACTGCAAAGATGTCTAAAGCAGAAGATGCTGAAAAAGGAGAGATACAGAACCAAATTACACTTTTAGAAAAGGACATCGCAGAAATAAGGTTCATATAACGATTTATTGTCTAATACAGTTTTTTGTTTTTAAATTGAAGTGTAAGATTAGAGTCGATCTCAGCTCTAGGGGGCATCATTGCTTTGCTTATCTGATTGGCCCACAAAACGAGTTTTCTTGTTTTTGCTAGGAATCTGAATTGTGATCTCACTCAAATATTTATTTTTGAATTAACTGTGGAAAAAGTGTGTGTGCGCGTTAACTTGCTCATAGCAGTTAATGTACATTCTCATCTCATCTCATTATCTGTAGCCGCTTTATCCTGTTCTACAGGGTCGCAGGCAAGCTGGAGCCTATCCCAGCTGACTACGGGTGAAAGGCAGGGTACACCCTGGACAAGTCGCCAGGTCATCACAGGGCTGACACATAGACACAGACAACCATTCACACTCATGGTCAATTTAGAGTCACCAGTTAACTTAACCTGCATGTCTTTGGACTGTGGGGGAAACCGGAGCACCCGGAGGAAACCCACGCGGACACGGGGAGAACATGCAAACTCAGCACAGAAAGGCCCTCGCCGGCCACGGGGCTCGAACCCGGACCTTCTTGCTGTGAGGCGACAGCGCTAACCACTACACCACCGTGCCGCCCCATGTATATTCTTATGAACTTTTTTTTTGTTTTGCAGGTCAATGAAAGAAGATCAGCTGTATGGGAATCGCCATGACGACCATGATTGGGACAAAATATCAAATATTGATGTACGTCTTTTGCTGCTTGTAATGTATTGTCATTTTCTGTATTGGCCATTGATATAAAGATGCATCCATCTCACAAACTAGAGCTTCTGAACGAAATCTAAATGATGGCGGCTTCCTGATTTGCTTCGCTTGACTTTCCCTTTAAATAAAATCACTGAATTAAAAACATCAAAATGTCATGACACAGGGACATTCAAATGTAACCAGAGTTGGTGCAGTGAAAGAAATCACCATTTTTATCTTTGTCAAGCTGCTGAGTCAGATGTTGCTTTAAACTGAAATGGCACTTTTCAACATCTTGCAGTCAGATTTGCATCGTTTAAAATGTTAATATGAATGTGATTTATGATGCAGTTTGAGGGCCTTCGGCAACCTGATGATTTGATGAGATTCTGGCAGAATTACTTGCATCCCTCCATTAACAAATCAACGTGGAGTCAAGATGAGATTGCAAAGCTTGTGGAAGTTTCAGAAAAGTACAAGTGGTCCCATTGGGATCAAATTGCAGAATCTCTTGGGGTAAGTGTAGCAAAAGAAGTTGTTTTGGTCCATGTGGTCAATAGTGTGTTTAGGATTAGAAAACTTGGACTTGATTGTGTCAAAATGCAGTCAGAAGAACATGTAGATACTCACTTGGGGGGCGGAATACTGTTTACAGTATATCCTGATTTTATCTTCTCACTCTTTCTTTTTAGACTGGGAGGACAGCTTTCATGTGTTTCCAGATATATCAGCGCTACATCTCTAAACGGAAGAGAGAGTGGTCTAAAGAGGAGGACCAGGTCTTCAGAGAGCTTGTGGACAAGATGAGGATTGGCAACTTCATACCGTATACTCAAAGTACTCGGTCACTACTTATTATAAATCAGCAGAAGCCTGCTGCCAGTTACAGTGGCTCCTGATAGGCACTTAATGGACAGGTTTTTATATTCTGTTTTGCTGTATTGATTTAACACCATCATGCTTTTATTTGGTTATTTTTTGTATCTCCTCAGTATCGTACTTCATGAAAGGTCGTGATAGTTCCCAGCTCAGCTACCGTTGGACATGTGTTCTGGATCCTTCGATAAAGAAAGGACCTTGGACAAAAGAGGAGGACCAGGTATGGATAGTAGTTTGGTTTTTGCTTGTCTTTGAACAAGTGAAAACATTAAAACCTAGATTAGGAGTAGATGGCCAGTTTTAAGCACCCTGTAACTCCACCCTTTGTCACACCAGTAAACTTGAACAATGAATGCTAAGTACTTTGTTTAAAGGTCATAGGCAATGGTCGGAGGTGAAACGTAGAATATCAACTTTATTGTCGAGAACGACCCAAAAAGCGAATTCAGTCTTCCTAGTGTTTAAGGTGGTGTTTACATTAGACCGTATCAGCGGATCATCAGATTAACGTTTTTAAAACGATTAGTGTGCACACAGCAACGCCAATACATGGATACGCTCGGCTCCGCAGGCATCCTGCGCTCCAAATCACTCCGCCCTGAACAGCGAGTGCCCTCTGGAGGGTGCGCACTCCGGCCCTGCGCAGCTCACAGAGCGCGCAAGTGAAGCGCATGAGCAGTGATTTGGGACTGAGCCGCTGTGTGTGTGATCCCAGCGCATATCACTTACCACTTGCAAGTGGAAGGATGGCAAGCCTAAAGACAATCATAACTACACAATGGGCAGTATTTGCATCAGTATTTGCAGTATTTTCATACTTTTATACTCTTTAATGAAAGGTGATACAAGGCGGAAGTCCGCGCCGTTTTTCAGCAGTCGCGTCACATGACCAACGCCAGCGAATCAGGAAGGTGGATGTCACAGTGACGTTGTCCAATGAGACGCCAGCTAGAGCTCAGCACAGCGTATCTGCGTATCTCAATGTTTACACAGCACCGGAGCTGACACGATCTGGATTGAATACGTGGACGCTGGCGGATTCCCGTTTCCCGGCGTTTCCAGGCGGTTTAATGTAAACGGACAGTGCATCCGTGAAGAAAACGAGACAGATACGGTCTAATGTAAACTTGGCCTAATTTGCACCCTAAAATTGAATAAAACGGTTAAAATATATTGTTTTGCCCAATTTCCGAAGGTTTGTTTACATCTCACTTATGCGCACTTTCACCGCCAGGGGACCGTCGTTGTGACGTCATTCAAGCCAAACAGACTGGGAGCAGCTCTGTGTTTACTTGCGAACCGAGCACACGTGTACGCAGGGTGCGATTTGTCAAAAAACCAGAAGGGGGGATGTTTTTTTTTTTAATCATGTAACGTCACAAAATTAAGGTAACAATAGGCTAACAGCTCAATAACATCCGATGATATCAAATGAATAACACTAAATGAAAACGAACACTAAACCAGAGATAGTAAATTCATCTTCCTATCTCTCTGACTAAATACACGAACACTAACACAACAAAGTTCGCATTGCTTGTCGCGTTCCTGTGATGTTTCTCTCCCTCCGGATTAAATGGACAGTGACTCGAAAATCACTAAAATACATGAATACTAAATGAACAGTTTGCTCTGATGGCGCAGTTCACATTGTGCCCAGCTTTCCGATTTAAACTGTTTTTTTCTCATCCTTATACTTCCTGTTTCATGGACTGTAACGGATTTGCTTATTTAGTAATTTTAATACAGAATTTACTTTGAAATTATAATCAGACACTCCAACGCCCCCCCTAAAAAAAAAAATCGGCCGTGAAAAAGGCTGCATCCGCCAAAAGGCGCGCTGTTTGCATCCCTGCATAGAACGCAAAGATATTGTTATTATCTACAATGTATCTATTTGCTGGGGACGTTCGTGAACATCAAAGCTGCCACTTCGGGTCATTTTGAAAGTGAGTGCAATGTAGACCATAGAAAACTGTGTCACAACATGCCGGTCATGTCAACTTTTTTTTTGGTTTGTTTGTTTTATTGACGGGGTTGTCCCCGAGGATTTTTTTTCAGCAGAGATAAAAACCAGATCCCCACCATCCCCCCCAGCAAATCGCACCCAGCGTGTACGGACTTTGGTTGTGAGAGATTGTGTAAAATGTCTGAAAGCGATAGCGATTTTGAAGTAGGCAACTCTCCAAATTAAATATCAAGAGGTGAAACCATATATGTATGAACCTATGGCTGTTGCGAAGCAATCTGTGAATGCAGCTCACTGGTTTGACCGTGCGGCCTCGGAATCGGACAGCGACTCAGCCGACTCTGATCGCGGTGACCCCGGACCTCAACAAGACTCTCACCCAAACGATTTATCCTGGTAATTATGATAAATTCCTACTTTCGTCGAAGAGCCCTTTTGAAGAATAATTAAACCGCCCTCCCTAGTGGATATATGTAACGATTACTTGACAGTGCGCCGGTAGGCCACATTAGCCTGCCATCCGCGGCATTATACTATTTATAGCCGACTCTAAGCGAGGAAATACAGTGGTGCTTGAAAGTTTGTGAACCCTTTAGAATTTTCTATATTTCTGCATAAATATGACCTAAAACATCATCGGATTTTCACACAAGTCCTAAAGGTAGATAAAGAGAACCCAGTTAAACAAATGAGACAAAAATATTATACTTGGTCATTTATTTATTGAGGAAAATGATCCAATATTACATATCTGTGAGTGGCAAAAGTATGTGAACCTCTAGGATTAGTAGTTAATTTGAAGGTGAAATTAGAGTCAGGTGTTTTCAATCAATGGGATGACAATCAGGTGTGAGTGGGCACCCTGTTTTATTTAAAGAACAGGGGTCTATCAAAGTCTGATCTTCACAAAACGTTTGTGGAAGTGTATCATAGCACGAACAAAGGAGATTTCTGAGGACCTCAGAAAAAGCGTTGTTGATGCTCATCAGGCTGGAAAACATTACAAAACCATCTCTAAAGAGTTTGGACTCCACCAATCCACAGTCAGACAGATTGTGTACAAATGGAAGAAACTCAAGACCATTGTTACCCTACCCAGGAGTGGGCGACCAACAAAGATCACTCCAAGAGCAAGGCGTGTAATAGTCGGCGAGGTCACAAAGGACCCCAGGGTAACTTCTAAGCAACTAAAGGTCTCTCTCACATTGGCTAATGTTCATGAGTCCACCATCAGGAAAACACTGAACAACAATGGTGTGCATGGCAGGGATGCAAGGAGAAAGCCACTGCTCTCCAAAAAGAACATTGCTGCTTGTCTACAGTCTGCTAAAGATCATGTGGACAAGCCAGAAGGCTATTGGAAAAATGTTTTGTGGAAGGATGAGACCAAAATAGAACTTTTTGGTTTAAATGAGAAGTGTTATGTTTGGAGAAAGGAAAACACTGCATTCCAGCATAAGAACCTTATCCCATCTGTGAAACATGGTGGTGGTAGTATCATGGTTTGGGCCTATTTTGCTGCATCTGGGCCAGGATGGCTTGCCATCATTGATGGAACAATGAATTCTGAATTATACCAGCGAATTCTAAAGGAAAATGTCAGGACATCTGTCCATGAACTGCAGCAAGACAACGGCCCTAAGCATACAAGTCGTTCTACCAAAGAATGGTTAAAGAAGAATAAAGTTAATGTTTTGGAATGGCCAAGTCAAAGTCCTGACCTTAATCCAATCGAAATGTTGTGGAAGGATCTGAAGCGAGCAGTTCATGTGAGGAAACCCACCAACATCCCAGAGTTGAAGCTGTTCTGTACGGAGGAATGGGCTAAAATTTGTCCAAGCCAGTGTGCAGGACTGATCAACAGTTACCGCAAACATTTAGTTGCAGTTATCGCTGCACAAGGGGGTCACACTAGATACTGAAAGCAAAGGTTCACATACTTTTGCCACTCACAGATATGTAATATTGGATCATTTTCTTCAATAAATAAATGAGCAAGTATAATATTTTTGTCTCATTTGTTTAACTGGGTTCTCTTTATCTACCTTTAGGACTTGTGTGAAAATCCGATGATGTTTTCGGTCATATTTATGCAGAAATATAGAAAATTCTAAAGGGTTCACAAACTTTCAAGCACCACTGTATCCCTTTGTCTCATTTCCACAGTGATTGTACAGGATCCCTCAGGATTATTGGCTTGTCAATTGCAAGCAAAAGTAAAAATGTTTACCTCCAATCTTCTCCTTTTTGCTTGAGCGTTGCTGCTCCGTTTCTTCTTTGACTGCTTGATTTTGTTTCATGTGCACAATCCATTCTCTCCGCCTCTTCTCCTCTTCCGGAAAAAGCCATCCCTCTGGCTCCACGTGCACAGTCCACTCTCTCCGCCTCGTCTCCTCTTTCGGAAAAAGCCAACCCACTCGCGCCGCCTCTTCTCCTTTTTTGGAAAAAGCCAATCCTCTCACTCCGCCTCTTCTCCTCTCTTGGAAAAAGGTAAAAACTTCTTCCTGAACCGGTCCCGTTGTTACAGTTCACTGCACAACAATAAGGCATGGTTTTTCTTTGGAAATTCCCGAACACACGTCTGCACTCAAGCTGAACGGCAATGCAAGTAAACGGAAGTGGACTCAACTTGAGCGGTTTGTTTGTCGCGAATGACGTCACACACCGAGTGGTCCCGAAAATCGGCGAACAGAAATTCGCCGCGATCCGTGCTAACTTGTTTTAATTATTACTTATTAACAATACTTCTTGGGACCAGAAGAAAATTAGAGAGTTTTTTAACATATTAAAGTTTCAAATTTGCATAAATTGAAAACCGTTGCCTATGACCTTTAAGATGTTATGGTGTTGAAACAGTATTTTTAATTGAGTGAAGGTGGCTGGCCTGAATATACAGTTGTGGTCAGAAGTTTACATACAGTGACATGAATGTCATCTTGGATATGAAAGTCATGGCAGTATTTGGGCTTTCAGTGATTTTCTCTGAACTGTTCATTTTCTGTGGCAGAATGATTTTTATATATACTAGAATTTGGTGCACAATTTTTTTTTTTTTTTGGGGGGGGGGTTCTGAAATCAACACATGGTCAAATATTTACATACAGCACACCTAATATTTGGGTAAAATGTCTCTTTGTAAGATTCACCTTGACCAAACATTTTTGTTTACCATGAACAAGCTTCTGGCAGAATTTGGGTTGGATATTTCACGACTCTTCATGGTAGAATTGCTAGGGTTCAGTTAAAATTTTTTTTTTTTCTTGGCATGGACTCAACTTATAAGCGCGGTCCATATATTTTCAATAGGTTTGAAGTCAGGACTTGTTTTAAGCTTAATGTTGGCCTGCTTTATCCTCCACAACCAGCTCTGATGCGTGTTTGGGTTCATTGCCCTGTTGTGACTCCCAAGTCGTGTTCAAGTTTCCAGTGGTTTGAGGTTATGCTGAAGAATTCTGAGGTAGTCCTCCTCCTTCATTATTCCATCCACTTTGTGCAATGAACCTGTTTCACTGGCTGTAAAACAGCCCCAGAGCATGATGATCCTACCACCACCACCAGCTGGTACAGTGTCCCTCTGTACATGGTGGTCATTGTGGCCAAGCAACTCAATCTTTGTCTCATCTGACCATACAGCTTTCCTCCAGGAGGCTTTTTCTTTGTCCATGTGGTCAGCTTCAAACTTTACTTAAGCTTGAAGGTGTCCATTTTGGAGCAGGGTGTTATTTCTTGGCTAGCAGCCTCTTAGTCCATGATGATATAAAACTCGCTGAACTGTAGACAGTGATCCATCAGCTTCCAGTTCATGGCAGGGCTGTGCCATGGTGATTCCTGGGTTGTTCCTGACCATCCAAACCAATTTCCTTTTGGCTGAGGGTGACCGTTTGGGTTTTCTTGAAGCAAAGTGGCTTGGCAAAGTGACTACACCTCACAATAACTTGGATACAATTGTTTGAACTGATCTTGGGGTGTGCAGTTGTTTAGAAATGGCTCTAAGAGACATTCCTGAGTTGTGTACATCTGTGATCCTCTTTCTCAGATCTGCACTGAGCTCCTTGGACTTTCCCATTTTACTGTGTGTTGGTCAATCCAATGAGTGCTGTAAACAAACCCTTTTTATGAAGCCACAGAGAAGCTACCAGCTGTAGTCAATCATGATCACTAACAGGAAGTTAAGAGACCTTGGCAAGATAAGAGACATTTTGGAAGTCTCAGCACCTCTGAATTAATAATCTGAGTATATGTAAATTTTTGGCCCTGTATGTATACTTTTGATCCTGTGCTGATTTCAGAAAACCCAGAGAAAATTGTACACCAAATTCTAGTTTGTTTGTTTTTTAAAAGATGTATGCTGTACAGTACAATCATTCTGCCACAGAAAAAGAACAGTTCAGAGAAATAATTGAAAACCCAAATATTGCCATGACATTCATATCCAAGATGACATTCATGTCACTGTATGCAAACTTCTGACCACAACTGCACAGAACTGTATTAGCATTAAAAGTGAGAACAAGGTGCCGTGAGAGTTTTTCATGCTGTGTGCATTTAATCTCACCTAGTGACCACAATTGCTAATTCTGCTCCGTGTGCTCGACCTTCCTTGCTCTCTTGTTTAAAGAAGTTCTCAATTATTATGCCATAAGATGTTACCATGTTACTTGTGTTGTAAGATGATGCAGCAGTACTTCCTCTTAATATTTTCAGAGAAATAACTTGCAGTCTGCTTCAGTCTGATGAATGATGGCAATCATATGATACAGATCACTGTCGTTACGTATCGTCTTTTCAATAGCGCTGCAATGTACAGTGGGGCAAAAAAGTATTTAGTCAGTCACCAATTGTGCAAGTTCTCCCACTTAAAAAGATGAGAGGCCTGCAATTTTCATCATAGGTATACCTCAACTATGAGAGACAAAATGAGAGAAAAAAAAATCCAGAAAATCACATTGTCTGATTTTTAAAGAATTTATTTGCAAATTATGGTGGAAAATAAGTATTTGGTCAATAACAAAAGTTCATCTCAATACTTTGTTATATACCCTTTGTTGGCAATGACAGAGGTCAAACGTTTTCTGTAAGTCTTCACAAGGTTTTCACACACTGTTGCTGGTATTTTGGCCCATTCCTCCATGCAGATCTCCTCTAGAGCAGTGATGTTTTGGGGCTGTCGCTGGGCAACACAGACTTTCAACTCCCTCCAAAGATTTTCTATGGGGTTGAGATCTGGAGACTGGCTAGGCCACTCCAGGACCTTGAAATGCTTCTTACGAAGCCACTCCTTCGTTGCCCGGGCGGTGTGTTTGGGATCATTGTCATGCTGAAAGACCCAGCCACGTTTCATCTTCAATGCCCTTGCTGATGGAAGGAGGTTTTCACTCAAAATCTCACGATAGATGGCCCCATTCATTCTTTCCTTTACACGGATCAGTCGTCCTGGTCCCTTTGCAGAAAAACAGCCTCAAAGCATGATGTTTCCACCCCCATGCTTCACAGTAGGTATGGTGTTCTTTGGATGCAACTCAGCATTCTTTCTCCTCCAAACACGACAAGTTGAGTTTTTACCAAAAAGTTCTATTTTGGTTTCATCTAACCATATGACATTCTCCCAATCCTCTTCTGGATCATCCAAATGCTCTCTAGCAAACTTCAGACGGGCCTGGACATGTACTGGCTTAAGCAGGGGGACACGTCTGGCACTGCAGGATTTGAGTCCCTGGCGGCGTAGTGTGTTACTGATGGTAGCCTTTGTTATTTTGGTCCCAGCTCTCTGCAGGTCATTCACTAGGTCCCCCCGTGTGGTTCTGGGATTTTTGCTCACCGTTCTTGTGATCATTTTGACCCCACGGGGTGAGATCTTGCGTGGAGCCCCAGATCGAGGGAGATTATCAGTGGTCTTGTATGTCTTCCATTTTCTAATAATTGCTCCTACAGTTGATTTCTTCACACCAAGCTGCTTACCTATTGCAGATTCAGTCTTCCCAGCCTGGTGCAGGTCTACAATTTTGTTTCTGGTATCCTTTGACAGCTCTTTGGTCTTGGCCATAGTGGAGTTTGGAGTGTGACTGTTTGAGGTTGTGGACAGGTGTTTTTTATACTGATAACGAGTTCAAACAGGTGCCATTAATACAGGTAACGAGTGGAGGACAGAGGAGCCTCTTAAAGAAGAAGTTACAGGTCTGTGAGAGCCAGAAATCTTGCTTGTTTGTAGGTGACCAAATACTTATTTTACTGAGGAATTTACCAATTAATTCATTAAAAATCCTACAATGTGATTTCCTGGATTCTTTCCCCCATTCTGTCTCTCATAGTTGAAGTGTACCTATGATGAAAGTTACAGGCCTCTCGCATCTTTTTAAGTGGGAGAACTTGCACAATTGGTGGCTGACTAAATACTTTTTTGCCCCACTGTCCATTAAGCTTGCACAGTATTGCATGGTATCGTCTCCTTTTTTACGAGTACAAGTAAGTGAGCATAGTACCAAACGGATGTTGGACACCAGTATTAGTATCCATGCATTCCTCTGTTACACTTTGTAAATGTAAATGTCCTCTGTTTTGATTGGCTGTGCTTTTCATATGTGAAATGAGATGCACTACACCCGTCTTCAGGGTGTGTCCGGTGAAGTCACTTTATTTGTATAGCACATTTAAAAACAACAGGAGTTGACACAAAGTGCTTTACAGTTGATGTAGCTAAAATGAATACAAGAATATATTTGAGGAACAAGGTGATTTAATAGGTTAGAGATGTACTGTACAAGGCAAGGATAAGAAAAAAACACAAAGTTAGATTTAAAATGCATAAAATAAATACATAAAAGCCATATAAATAGAATAAAAGTAGAAGTGTATGGGGAGTGGACTTGACAACACCATTTAGAAACGTCAGACTGAACTTAAAGCAAGAGGGGGGGGAAAAAGGTGGGCCTTTAAATTCGATTGCAAACTATCAGTGGTGGGACAGGATCTAATGGGAGATTGTTCCAGAGTCTGGGGGCCGCAATAGAAAAGGCACAGTCACCTTTGGATTTGCAGCATGAATGAGGTACTGAGAGGAGTAATTGTGAGGATGATCTAAGCAGATCAGAAATGTATTGTGGGGCTAGACCACACCAGGGTGTGGAGAATTGTCTGGAAAACTGAAGATGAATAATGGTCTACCAAACTGTATGCCAAGACCTTCCTGAAAGTAGGCTAATACTAAAAAGTGAGAACTTTTATCCATCTCTTAACTCATAAATGTAAATACTAGCAAAGTGCTACAGTAGCTAGTTGGCCACCTGCAGCCCATACAAAACTGTTTATTCGTTGATGTCCATTCTTAATTGTTATTAACTAAGAACATATTAGAATGATATTTGAGCTGTGGGTTTGCGGAACTATATAAATATTGAGCGTAGAGCTCATTTCTTACTGATTTCTGAATCTTTTGGAAGGCGAAGCCCCCATATTAGGGTTATGACTGTGAAAGTGTTTTCAAAATTTCTACTTTCCTGATGTTGCATTTGGTGAACTTTTATAGCCTGGCAAGCCAGACTAAATGTGAATATTTAGTCTGGCCTCGATCCGTAGACATTTCCGAAGCGGGTAGGAGGAACAAACCGCTGTCTTTCAAACTGTCTCTGTGCGTATAGGCCAATGCTCTGACCAATCAGTGCAACAGTGACTGTGACGTAGTCAGAGCGACAGAAAGCAGTGGGGGAGACCTTGAAATAAATAATTTTTCAAAATGCGTATTAATTAATAAACAGGTTCTAGATATTAAGAAGTTTGGAGATAATGACCACAAGTTTGGAGTCTGTACCACATACACTTTTTTTTTTTCCAAGTGTTTTTCAAGGGTTTGCTTAAACTGTTTTTGAGAGTTTTTATTTAGTGGTGTTTGGTGAAATAATTTCCCTTAAATTTAAAATAACGGGAAAATAAGAAACAATCAAAAAGTAATGTTTCAAAGCTGTTTATTAATTCTTCGTACTGCACAAACTAGCCCCATCCTTTTGGCTACGAGCGGAGCCAGCTGGTAGATCAGACTTTTGCCATAGCCGGTCGGCAAAACAGCGAAAACGTCCTTCTTGAAAAGGAATGAGCGGAGAGCCTCTTCCTGCTCATGTTTCAACGAAAACTCCAAGTCTAATTCTTCTAAAACTGATTCCAAAGCGGAGTCAAACGCGCGTTGTTCACTAGCCGTAGCCATCTTTCCTGTTGTGCTTTCTCCAGCGTCGCGCAGCTTTGTCGTCACTCCTGCAAAAGCCCGCCCAAAGAATCCAAACAAAAACCTTGCGTTGTGATTGGCGGGCACGATTTGATGCCCGGGGTGTTTTTGTTTATATGGTGCGAGGCTAGACCCACTCGCTAGGCAAAAATATTTTTGGCCGCTAGGCGGGTGGGTCTAGTTTACTAGGCTAGAACTTTTACTCATATATTACTTTTTTGAAGTTATTTTTATTGGGTCATGCAAAAACCTCCCGCACCCAACATCACCTCACTTTTGATAAATACATGTATATTAAATAAATAAATCATGATTATAAAATAAATTCATTGAAATATGTGTAAAGTACTTTTATATAACAATAAATTGCTTAACAGTTGTTGTAATAATAATTATAATTCATTTTATTGTTATATAAAAGTACTTTACACATCTTTCAGTTAATTTATTTTATAATCATGATTTATTTATTTAATATACATGTATTTATCAAAAGTGAGGTGATGTTGGGTACGGGAGGTTTTTGCATGACCCAATAAAAATAACTTCAAAAAAGTAATATATGAGTAAAAGTTCACCAAATGCAACATCAGGAAAGTAGAAATTTTGAAAACACTTTCACAGTCATAACCCTACCCCACATGTTCCTCGCATATCATCTGCTACAGTTACTGTATGCTAAAAATGTATCAGTAATGAAAATGATTGACATGATAAATTAAAAATAAGATGTCCTTCGTGTTCATTTTTAAACCTTTTATACATAGCTTAAAGGAACAGTCCACCGTATTTCCATAATGAAATATGCTCTTATCTGAATTGAGACGAGCTGCTCCGTAACTCTCCGAGCTTTGCGCGACCTCCCAGTCAGTCAGACGCAGTCAGACGCGCTGTCACTCCTGTTAGCAATGTAGCTAGGCTCAGTATGGCCAATGGTATTTTTTGGGGCTGTAGTTGGATGCGACCAAACTCTTCCGCGTTTTTCCTGTTTACATAGGTTTATATGAGCAGTGATATGAAACAAGTTCAGTTACACAAATTGAAACGTAGCGATTTTCTATGCTATGGAAAGTCCGCACTATAATGACAGGCGTACTAACACCTTCTGCGTGCTTCGGCAACGCATTGATATCTGAGCTCCGTATCAATGCGCTGTCGAAGCGCGCAGGTGTTAGTACGCCTGTCATTATAGTGCGGACTTTCCATAGCATAGAAAATCGCTACGTTTCAATTTGTGTAACTGAACTTGTTTCATATCACTGCTCATATAAACCTATGTAAACAGGAAAAACGCGGAAGAGTTTGGTCGCATTTAACTACAGCCCCAAAAAATACCATTGGCCATACTGAGCCTAGCTACATTGCTAACAGGAGTGACAGCGCGTCTGACTGACTGGGACGTCCCGCAAAGCTCGGAGAGGTACGGAGCAGCTCGTCTCAATTCAGATAAGAGCATATTTCATTATGGAAGTACGGTGGACTGTTGCTTTAAGGATTTACAACAGTGTTTACATAGTACAGTGAACTCTTATTTATCTATAAAAAGAAAATAAGAAAGAAAGAGAAATGCTGTTGATGCCGCATTAGTCAGTGTTCTTGAAGTCTGTGTTTGAGGTCTGAGTGGATCAGGTCAGTGGCAGCAGGGTTACTGTATCAGCCTGTGGTGGTGAGCTCAGTTTGTAGACAAAGCTCTCTCTTTAGAGCAATTCCAGCGTTATGGACGTTACACTTGAACTCAAAATGCCAACAAATGACCCAGTGCATGTTTTATTGTCTCCCAGTATTTAAACAGGTGTTGCATATTTTAAGGCTGTACCATACTGGAGAAGTGATAGAACAAGAACAATTCCCATAGTACATCTAGGGCATGCCAGAAAATGCCAATAAAAGATGCGTTATGGATGTGACAGAAAAAGTATCACTTTTCTTGGGTGACTGTACATTTTTATCAAACTCTGTGAAATCGTAAACCTAATGTCGAAATGGAGATATCCATTTGATAGAGGGGTCCAAGGTGAATATTAAAAAATCTTTGTTTAAAATATTTTGTATTTCATGCAGAGTTTCAGAAGGAAAAGTCAGCGTTATGGATGTGACAATTCCGTTATGGATGTGACGCGTCTGAAATAGACATGGCATATGTTTAGAAAATCAGCAATTTAACCACCATAACCCTTTGAAAAACTCTCTAAATATCAGCTAAAACTATCAAAGTTCTTAAATAATATTTAGGATGGCTATTGTTTTGCTGTTTTGTGGATTTTAGCATACATTTCTGTGGCTTGTGGCAATAATATAGAATTGTACATGATCAAAGTTGATTTTAGCTTGGGGTTTACATTATAAGAAAGACAGACTGACATATTAAGGCGAAGGGAACAATTCTTGTGACAAATTGGTTCAACTTATTCACATCTGTAAAATACAGGCCTAAGTGATATCTCTGGGAGTGGTTTTGATGTATTACATGTTGCTTTATTTTTGCATGGTGAGGTTGACATTTACATGGAATTGCCCTTTACCGATCAATCCTTATCCACCTCACGTATGGTCATGATTAGCTGTGTGTAGTAAACAAAAGAATAAGGTCAGGTCTACAGGCTGCAGAAGTGTAGTTCTTCTGCAGGGTTGCTTGGCTTACTCTCTCTGACAGAGGTGAAGAGCTCAATAATCTGGGACAGCCTTGAAGTAGAGCCGCTGCTCCCCTGAATTGGGAGAAGTCAGTTGTGGTGCTTTGGACACTTTACAAGGATGTCTCCAGTCAGCTTCCTCTAGAGCTGTACCAGACACGTCCTATTGGGGAATGTAACGGGCCCATGACGTGCTGGAGAGCTCAAAGTTGGGTTAGGAATATCTGGGGATCTGACAGGTGGAGCTGTGGCTTGGGATAGAAAAGTTTTGTTTGACCTACTCAATGTGTTGACAGTACAATCCCACCAAGAAAAGAAGAATGAATGAAAGAAAATACCAGCAGTGTCCATTAATTCTGAGATACTGTTGGTGCTGATTCTGGATTTTAATGTGTAATAAGTGGTAATCATCATTATGGAGCCAGATATTTTGCTGATGTTGGGGTTTTTTTGTTTGAATGGCATGTTTCAATGAGCTCAAGTTGATTCCAGTTGTTGTTGCAGTTATTGCTGAAGGCTGTAAAGAAGTATGGCTCCAAGGACTGGTGGAAAATTAGAATGGAAGTGCCTGGAAGGACAGACAATCAATGCCGTGAGAGGTGTGCCAATACCTTCTTGTATTTCCTCTGGCAGGTTCAATTATATGAAAGTGAATATAAGATTTGTTTGATTCTTACAACTGTACCCTTTAAAAAATATGCGTATATATTTCACTCTATATCCTCAGATATCTGGATTGCCTCCAAGCCGATATAAAGAGAGGAGCATGGAGTGATGAAGAAGTGGAACTGCTGAAAAAACTGGTGGAGAAACATGGTGTTGGTGAGTGATTTAACATAAAAATTACTTCTTGTTTTTTCTTGCTGTCATACGACTTTGTGGTCAATAGATAGAACTAGACCGTACCATTCAGTGCGTTTACATGCACGTAGAGAAAATCGAATTTCTGCTGTAGCTCGATTGAAATCGAAGTTCTAAATGCCATGGATACACCTTAGCTCGGCTGAAATCGAAACGAACTGGATTTCTCGTAATCGAGCTACGCGACCTAGATTATGCGATTTTTGCCGAGCTACTTAGTGCATGTAAACCCTATCGAGCTACGTAGTCGAGCTACTTACTTCAGCACTGCCCCTTCCGGGAGTGACGAGTGACGAGACCACAAGTGGGAAACACAACAGCCTCGGTCGGCATGACAACAGTAGTAGTAGCGAGCAGCAGAAGAGGTCAGGAGGAACAAGGAGACCAAAAAAAAAAAAAACTGAACTTTTTAAGACATAAGTTAAATTGTAAGCAAAAAATGGACTTTAGAAAAATATACAATTGTGCAAAATAAGTTGTCTTACAAAGCAGTGGTCTGCGCAGGACAGTTTGTAGCCAACAGGTGGCAATGACATGTGGTGTGAATGTAAAGTGGAAATCACTCCTCTTCTTCATGACAACAACCGGAAGTGTACCAACACGATGGGGCGTGTAGCGCCACCTGTGGCTCGGGTGCACAATGTACCTCACACAATAGCTTGATTTCCTTGTGTGCATGTAGGATTGGATTTCTCTGGAACCCCTGCTGAGACCCTTAGCTCGATTACCGACAGTAGCTCGATGTGGATGTGCATGTAAACGCACTGACTGTTTCTATAGGCATTTGCAGACTGAATAAGATTCCTACTGTCTCTTTCTTTGTTCATCATAATTGCACAATTGCAACAGGTAAATGGGCTAAGATCGCTGCTGAAATGCCAAACCGGGTTGACAGCCAATGTTTGAACAAGTGGAAATGGATGACACAGTCGGCTAATGTAAGTATTTGTCCGGTATTGTTTTATATCGCAGAACTTTTTGAATTCTTGAATCTGATCGATCAGATGCTTTTGAAAAGCAGCTCTGAAAATAGTGCCGGCCCGAATTCATATCACAGGTCATCACATTATTATATCTATTTCCGTAGTAACAGTTCATTCATGGGGACCTGTGTGGCAGCTGCCTCACATAAGGCTGATAATAAATGGATTTTTAAAATGTGTGTTATATATGAAAGAAAAATGCATAATTATTGATGTGAGGAAGCTTTCTTTCTTTATTTATTTACTTACTATTCATGGAAGGAGTTTCCAGTGTTAGCACTTTAACAGTTCTTCTTCAGGACAGATGACTGCATTTTCCAGTTTGTAACATGACAACTTGTTTTTTGTCTTATTACCATCAGCAGTGAAGAGGAAAAAAGAGAAGCTAATGAGTTAAAGACTGTTTATAGCTGTTAACGCAAGTCTGCTGAATGTCCCATACAGTAACACTGACAGTGTCCTGAAGTACATTTAATAATTTCTCATCTCATCTCATTATCTCTAGCCGCTTTATCCTGTTCTACAGGGTCGCAGGCAAGCTGGAGCCTATCCCAGCTGACTACGGGCGAAAGGCGGGGTACACCCTGGACAAGTCGCCAGGTCATCACAGGGCTGACACACAGACACAGACAACCATTCACACCTACGGTCAATATAGGCTACGTTCACACTGCAGGCTGAAGTGACTCAAATCCGATCTTTTCGCCCATATGTGACCTGTATCCGATCTTTTATTGACAATATGAACGACACAGATCCGATTTTTTCAAATCCGACCCAGGCCGTTTGGATATGTGGTCCTAATTCCGATTCCTATCCGCTCTTTTCATATGCGACTTCAGTCTGAACCGCCAGGTCGCATTCATCCGACTTACACGTCATCAACAAGCCACAAACGTCACTATTCTGCGCTGAAGTAGGCGGCGGGTCTCTCAAAAAAAGTTACAACAACATGGTGCATAATCACGGGCGCAGATAGAGGGGGGGACTCGTCCCACCCAGATTTAAATTCACCTCGCTCGGTCCCCCCCACTTATAGGGAGGAAAAAACGTCTATGCTGTCTTTCTTTGCATAAGGCAAACCTCACGGAAAAATCAAAAGACTAATTACCATTCGGTTTATTGAGGTGCACAGCAGTGTATACATAGTTGCAACAATTCACATAAAACAAAACAAAGACTGATATTCGGTTGGTTGAGCTGTGCAGACTGCACAGGTTGCGAGCTCGAGCTTGGTTGCTATGGTAACCCACAACGAGTTTGACAGGCATATCGGGGTTGGGGTTGGTTTGCTGGCAGCTTTGTCCCCCCCAGTTTTTTGTCCCCCCCAGTTCAAAAAAACGTATCTGCGCCCCTGCACATGACATCAATGCGAGGGACGCTTCGGGCTGTGAAGGTTCTGAATCTTCTCAATAGAAAGACGCAGAGGTTAGGGAGCTGATTTCCATTTGGGGGGATGCAGCTATTCAAGCTAGATTGGATGGGTCATACCGCAACCGGGCGGTTTTACTTCCGTAAACACTGGCCATGCTCACTGCGTGTGACGTCGTCGTATCCTGCAATGCGCATGCGGAACACTTTTAGGTCGCTTTTCGTTCATACGGACGATCACATACAAGTCGCATATATTTGTTAATGTGAACGACCTCACAAAAAAATCAGATTTCACAAAAAAATCGGAATTGAGCATTAAGCCTTGCAGTGTGAACGTAGCGTTAGAGTCACCAGTTAACCTAACCTGCATGCCTTTGGACTGTGGGGGAAACCGGAGCCCCCGGAGGAAACCCACGCGGACACGGGGAGAACATGCAAACTCCACACAGAAAGGCCCTCGCCGGCCACGGGGCTCGAACCCAGGACCTTCTTGCTGTGAGGCAACAGCGCTAACCACTACACCACTGTGCCGCCCCATTTAATAATTTAATTTAATAAAAAAATTATAATCATTGGAAAATTACTGTGGTATAAGGTAAAAACCTTTAGGGTTGTGCTGTTTTTGGAAAATTGGGATGGTAACAGCAACACTACTTCGCATCAGGCCATGTAGCACCACCTATAATTGATTATTTTTCCCCTAAAACGGCATATCCTCTCATGTTGTTTAATTTCTTACTTGTCTTCTTGGTACTACATATTCTGTACTTTATAAACATCACACTGTATTTTACTCCATACAGAAAAAAGGTGTAAAGAGAGTAAGAAGGTCAGCAAAAAGTGAGCAGTTGAAGAGAAAGCGCGCGAGGCAAAACAAGCTCCAAAAAGTAAAAGAAGACTGCGGCGACTTTCAAACCGAAAGTGACACCTCAGAAGATGAAGAGATACAAGTGCCGTATATGGACAGCGATGGTGAACAGGAAGTTGAAAACGTCCCTTCAGATGAGGACTGTAAACTAGAGTATGTCCAGCCAGACATGAAGGAGTGGATTCCTGCATGTGGGGACAAACTGGTGCATTTTCCAGGGAAACTGACGCTGAAATTGGTACGGGTGCCCACTGAGGCGGAAGAGTGTGCCAGAGATTGTATACAAAACACCGTTTTGGACAGAAGGGGGAACCCTGTGAAGACTTATGTTGGCATGGAACCGCCTGCTTTACAAAACTTGGTAAGTTTTTTTTTTTTTTTTTTTTTTTACTTTTTAGGTCAAAAATGCATAATTTTTTGCTCTTACTATTATCAGAGATACAGTCTCAATCATATTGAAGTGTTTATTTATTTCAAGCACTTTAATAGCAAAAGAAAAGCTACAAAGCTTCTATACTCTCAGGTCTTTTTAACTTTAGTTTCTTAAGACTGATCCAAATTTCTTTTTACTGTATTTTATTTACAGAACTCTGGCAAAGAGCACGCCATGATCATGGTGTCTGAATGTGATGTTAAACACTTGCTGATTTGCATGAGGGCATCTGCCATGAAAGTGGTAAGGTACCTTTTATAATGAAGCAAAAAAAAAAAAAAACATGATGAGATTCAAGGATTCAAAGTGTTTGTCATCTGCACAGTGAAGAACATGTCCTCCTGTACAATGAATTTCTTAGTTTGCCATCCACCACGAATGCCAAACCCCAACAACAAATAGGTGGAAGAAATAATACAAAATAAAAGTAATAGTACAAAATAAAGGTAAAATAGTGCACAATAAGCAGTATAATACAAAAATAAGGCAATGATAGAACGTAGCAGCGAAAAAGGGCAGTAGTGTGCAAACGTGCAAATGTAAACGGTCAAGGACAGTTTACAAGGAGGTAGTCCATGGTTATAGACTCCTGTCATCCGTTCAGGAGTCTAATGGCGGTGGGAAAGAAAGAGTTCTTTAATCTGACAGTCTTACATTTCACACTTCTGTACCTCCGGTCTGAAGGTAAACGTGTGAACAGTCCATGCTGGGGGTGGGTGGGGTCCTTGAGAATGGAGGCAGCTCTCCTGTGGACTCTGCGGTGGTAGATGCTCTGCAGAGAGGGTAGTGGAGTTCTGGTGATCCTCTCAGCAGTCTTCACCACTCTCTGCAGGCATTTGCGGTCCATAGCCATAGTGCTGCCATACCACACAGTGATGCAGCTGGTCAGGATGCTCTCAATTGCGCAGCTGTAGATGTTGCTGAGGATCTTGGGCGACATACCAAACTTCCTCAGTCTCCTCAGAAAGTACAGCCGCTGTTGAGCCTTCCTAACCGGCTGTGTGGTGTTAGGTGTCCACGTGAGGTCCTCACTAATGTGAACACCCAGATATTTGAAGCTTCTCACCCTCTCCACCTTAAGCTCCCGGATGAACAGTGGCCAATGAGGTCTCCTTCCTCATGTCCATTATCATCTCCTTCGTCTTGTCCATGTTAACGGTGAGGTTGTTGTCCTCACACCATGACACCAGACTGGCCACCTCCCTGCTGTAGGCCGCTTTGTCTCTGCCAGTGATGCATCCTATCACTGCTGTGTCATCCACGAACTTCAGGATGATGTCCTTGTGGGAGGCAACACAGTCATGGGTGAACAGGGTGTAGAAGATGGGGCTGAGGACGCATCCCTGTGGGGTGCCAGTGTTTGTAATGATGCTGACTGAAGTCCTATTACCAATCCTGACAGTCTGGGGCCTGCCAGTCAGGAAGTCAAGGAGCCAGTCACAGAGGGTGGGGTGCAAACCAAGTGTGGACAGTTTATGGGTGAGTTTGTGGGGGATGGCCGTGTTAAAGGTGGAGCTGTAGTCAACAAAGAGCATCCTGATGTAGGAGTCTTTGTTTTCCAGGTGGGAGAGGGAATAATGGAGGGCAGCAGCGATGGCGTCTGAGGTGGACCTGTTGGGCCTGTAGGCATACTGCAGGGAGTCCGGTATACTGCTCTGAATGGGCCAGTACCACTCTCTCTCAAAGCACTTTGAGATGATTGGAGTGAGTGCTATCGGCCTGTAATCATTCAGACAGGTAGGTGGGCTGCTCTTGGGAAGGGGGACGATGGTTGTGGTCTTAAAGCAGGAGGGAACGGTGCTCTGGCTGAGGGAAAGGTTGAAAATAGCGGTGAAAACATCAGCCAGCTCGTTGGCACATGCTCCGAGGGCCCACCCAGGGATGTTGTCTGGTCCTGCTGCCTTCCTGGGGTTGATCTTCCTCAAAGCTTTGTGTACCTGGCCTGATGAGACTGTTGGTGGAGGGGAGGGGGGGTTGGGTGGTCCAGGTGCGTGTGCACCTCCTCTCTATGCTGTACCTGGAGGTCTCAAAGCGAGTGTTGAGGTCATCTAGCAGGCTGTGTGTGTAGCTGATGGTGCTGGTGGTGGTCCTGTAGTCTGTGACGTGCTGCAGGCCTTGCCATATCCGCCCGGGGTCAGCAGTAGAATAGAAGCTGTGCAGCTTCTCTCTGTACTGCCTGATGAGATGTGCTGATATAGAAAAATAATCCATGATGAGGTGCTGTGATGCAAAAGTAAATTATTTTTCTATAATTGCACAGCCTAAAGTCTTTTATTCCTCTTATACCACAAGATTTGGTCATTGATTACAATTTTCAGTTTATTAGTGAATGGCACACCATGCCTTTTTTTTTTAAAACCATTTACAGGGTTCTAACTAGACCTTTTCTAGCCTGGGAAATCCCATGCTGCTTTGCACAATCGTTCCGATCTGAAAAGACAGCATGGAAACTATGGTCTAAAGGCTCGCCTGAGTTAGGGAGCCAATCAGAGAGTGGGGAGGGGTGGAAAGACGGTGACGCGTACTACTCGACAAACGGAAGCTTGTAGTTTATTTGGGACTGTTTACGGATCACATTTAACATGGCGGCGAGCGATACGAACCAAACTAACCAAACCAGCTTCTCTCATATTTGTCTTGCACAAACGGCAGTAATCGTTTGATGCCATTGTTTTCCTATTTTTGTTTTCCCTTCTCTTTCCTTCCCTTCTTCGCCTCTTCGTCTTCTTCGTCGCTCTAACTACGTCACCGGGTACAACTGCCATGATTGGCCATGGGCTACGTATACGCCAAATGATAGACATTCGCAACGTCCAATAAACGGCCGTTGACTGTAAACCACACCTCCCTTACGAGAAATTCAATAGGTGGATTCCAGACCATATTTCACTTGTGATTAGAGCTGGGAATCGATTCAAATTTCAAGAATCGATCCGATTCCGATTCTGAAGATTAAGAATCGATTCTTTTCGATTTTTTTTTTGGATTAAGAATCGATTATTTTCGATTCTTTAAAATTCTATCCGAGCCGATCCAATTCAGGTTAGTGTTCTTTAAAAAAAAAAATAAAAATCTTTAATTTCATGACTATGTCGCAGTGGCGTGCAGCCAGGTTTTTTTTTTTTTCAGGGAAGCCAGAAATAAAGAACTATCTATTTATTTTCTATTTTTGTTAACTACTTTTAACTTTTAAAACATTCAGGGGATGAACGAATGCATTGTGACTTCAAACAATATTGTTGCCAACCTACATACTCAGAATGGACGAGGAACGCAAAAATTTTAACAGCAAATCATAAGTAGGGGAGAGTGGGGTAAGATGAGCCACTTTTTACATTTTTCATCATAACTACATGTTAAAGCCATTTTTGCTTCCAGTCTACACACCATACCAAATTTCAAAGTGTACTGTTACTATGTGAGCAAAACATAATTGATAAGCTCTTATGGTTAGAGTGATATTACCTCTTGAAAAAAAAATGTCAAGTGGCTCAACTTACCCCATGCACGGGGTAAGATGAGCCACTGTGTGGGGTAAATTGAGCCAACACAAAACATGTTAGGTTAACAAAGTAAACAACTTTTATTATTAGAAATGCAATCAATGAATCAAGTCAAGTCAATCAAGTGGGGGATAGGGCCGTTGCACAGAGAAGGGGAGATGAAGAGAGAGGTGATAGAACGAGATGGGATAGGGAGGGATAGATAGATGGATAGAGAGAGATATATGCGTAGATAGATAGAAAGAGGGATGGTTAGAGAGGGAATGAGAGATATACTATATTATAGAAATTACTAAAACAGTAGAACAGTGCCAAAAGAATCTTATTTCTTTCAGTAGGTTAAAACATTGCTAAAACATGCAGCAATCATTCCATCAATCATTCAATCATTTCATCATTATTCAATGTTCCAAGCGTTCAAATGGCAAGGGAACACCATTTGCCTCTCCCTCCGTGCTGTCCCCCCAACAGTAAAGGGGCGGGGCAATTTTTTCACAATATCCTGTCTTGACAGGACAGCCTCATCTTTCTCTTTGAAGACAAAGGTTGGCTTTCTTGCAGAGCCATGGCATGACCGGCTTCTTTTGAGAAATCTTGCCTCTATTTCGAAGACATCCAATTTGATTATCTGGCCAATGAAGAAATGCACTTTCTTCTTCCCCGTGTATTTTGCCACAACATAATCCCCCACATCTAACAACTGGTCTTCCTCATCTGATGTCATATATATATATATATATATATATGTTGTCATATATGACCAGTAAATGTGAAAACTTAAGTGTCATCCATATTGGGTAAGCTCAGCCACCAATGGGGTAAGTTGAGCCAGTGGCTCAACTTGCCCCACATCTAATGGCTCATCTTACCCCATGGCCACCATTTTGTAGAAAAATGCTAATAAAGGGGATTAGGCTAATCAAAATTATTTTTATTAGCATTCATATCATAGCTTAGAAAGCCACTAACTTAACCCTAATGTGTCTAAATATTATTCTACTTTTGTCTTCTCTAAATCATCTTCACTGTGGACAAACATGGAATTGACTTAGAAAGCACAAAAACACATTTTTATAAATATGTCCCTCACCTAGTTTGACATGTGGTGCTCCTCTCCACAAGTGTAAGTAAATGGTCCCGGCCCCCTTTGAATGTGGTCACATGGTCACATTTGTTTACTGTTTCTTAGAAACAAGGGGTGGCTCATCTTACCCCCTGGCTCATCTTACCCCACTCTCCCCTATTTGTATTTACTGATGGCTGTAAGACTGGTTAAAATGGTAAGGGTCAATCCACCTCCAGCTGGGACACCAACCAATGCATTATTTGACAATAAGAATTCACCCAAAAGCTGTTGCAACCAAATGCATTATTTTTATTAATCAATATAAAAAAGACCTCTCAATCAATGTAACATGAAACATAAGAAACTGTAAATAAGAACATAAATAACCTGTAAATACAAAAGAACATAACATAAATAAGAACATAAGAGCCTGTAAACAAAGTATAACACTTTCACCTTTTATGCTATGAGATCGTGCTGAATTGGCTGGCAGTGTTAAACTTTTTTTCAGCTTCATTTGCTGTCCTGTTTGTCCTGTGGACGGCTTGATCCCCGGGTGATGTCGTTGCAAGTGCTTGTTCAAGTTCGTCGTATTTCCAAAATACTTCACTTCGATTTGACACAACTTGCAAACGGCATTGGTTTTGTCGAGCGCATCTGTGTTTTTTTCTTTTCGGAACCCGAAATATCTCCAGACTGGAGCCTTGAGAAACGGTGGTGTTTTCGCTAACTCTATCACTACTCTCCGATGCCATGTTTGTTTGAGGTCATACACTGTGGGGTCACACACCGAGTGCGCCTGCAAGAATTCGATGACGTGACGGGGGTCACTGGGGGAAATGTTCGTGGTGGAAAAAATTTACTAAAAAAAAAAATTAAAAAAAAAAAATCGATCTTTGAATGTACGAATCGATCCTAAGTAATTAATATGCGAATCGATCGAGAATCGGAAAATCGATTTTTTGAACACAGGCCTACTTGTGATATGGTCTGGTGTTAACCAGACTAGGCCTTTTCAGTGTCTCAGGCTGATGTGCAAGGTTTCCTTCCCGCTACACCCACAATATTGCTGACATGCCTGTAAAAGTTGCTGCTGCACTAAATAATAATAATAATAATAGGCATATCAGACGCTCACTGGCCATACTGTGACAATTGTGCATGCAGATGATTATCTAAAGTTTCCAAATCTGTCATTGCTTAACTCTTGAATATTTTCTATCGTGAATACTATCATTAAAAAGCTTATCTCTGCTTTTCAAAGAAACTTCTCTTGTTAAGATCTGTTCAGTACTTTGGGAGTAACGGCAGGTTGAAGTTGGTACAACAGAGTTCACTCTCTGCTCGTGTGATGTCGTAAAACTGCCAGTGCTTTTTGAGTCATGGGAAAGCAGTCAGGCTCTCTCTCTCCTGATCGGTTTCCGACTGGATTACTCATGAATATTAATCAGAACTTTTATAGGGATGTTCTCTTGCTCTCACTGTTTGATTCAGCAAAATTTTCCGTCAGCTAGTTTTGATGTTATGATTCACGGGAGACTTTGAAGTGAGTTTTCATAGCTTTACCTACTTATTTTTTTTTTCAAATCAAACTGATTTCATGTAAATAAATAACTATTTTAGAATATAACTGTAGTTGTTTTGATTAAAAATATTGAGATCTTAGTGGTCGGAATATTTTTTAAAAACCGGAAGTCAGAAACGCGAGTGTCAATTTGAATTCAATTAATTGGAATTGTTTATTGGATGTGGCTCACACAGTTTTTCCAAGGTTAGCCTTGAAAGCTGTGAATATTAATTTAAATTAAAGAATATAAATTATTCTTATATAAACACTAGTAGGCCCTACTTTTGAGAAATATAAAGGCCTACAGAGCACAAAGAGGGTATTAGAAATAATCATTTCCTTTTTTTATTGACTGTACTGATTTGTTTTACCTAATTATCATAATATTAATCAAATACTACTTTGCATAATTGTTTACTAATTTTTCAAAACTTTGTATTCAGTATATAACCATCTGTGTGCCTGCCAATTTCCATGTAAATATATATGGGGGGGGGGGGAGTTATTAAGAAAAAACATTTGATCTCATTCGTTAATGAGGCCCATTTTGGACCATATTATCCTAATGCATATTACTGCAGTTTTCTAAAAAATTAAGCCGTTTCTTCAATCTTTGATTTGTAATATCTCAAGAACGGATAAACATTTTAATTCTGCAAAAAGTGTTTTTTAGCATTCAATTCAGAATTAAATGAGGGCAGATTCAAGCAATTTGGATTGAATTAAAATTTTCACCTAATATGCCAAATAAAAAGACTTGTCAATCTTGAAAATGTGATATTTTGTTTAATTTTCTCTCGTTATCCCCACACGGCGGCAACAGTGCGCTGCCACGTGAATGTTCTACATTCGAGCATACTCTCCTCCCCGTCCACATAAGCGCCCAGTGCATAGCTGCCCGAGTAGATTCGTGTGGAGATTGTCACTGATCATGCTAGTCCAGTTTACCTCCTGTTATACTGTGTTTCCGGTAAAGTGCCATCCATGTTAGGAGGCGCTTACACACCATACGTGCCGGTCCCCAAAGCTGACACTTGGTGAACATCAACTGGTTGTTTTATTCTTATTCCATAAATGTTACTAATATAGTTGAATCTCATCTCATTATCTCTAGCCGCTTTATCCTGTCCTACAGGGTCGCAGGCAAGCTGGAGCCTATCCCAGCTGACTACGGGCGAAAGACAGGGTACACCCTGGACAAGTCGCCAGGTCATCACAGGGCTGACACATAGACACAGACAACCATTCACACTCACATTCACACCTACGGTCAATTTAGAGTCACCAGTTAACCTAACCTGCATGTCTTTGGACTGTGGGGGAAACCGGAGCACCCGGAGGAAACCCACGCGGACACGGGGAGAACATGCAAACTCCGCACAGAAAGGCCCTCGCCGGCCACAGGGCTTGAACCCGGACCTTCTTGCTGTGAGGTGACAGCGCTAACCACTACACCACTGTGCCGCCATATAGTTGAATATTAATTATAATAAGTCTTCAGTCAAAAACAATCACAGCAACTTTTGGCCCCCCAAAATTAATCTCCTTAATATTACCAAAAAAGAGTGACTTTCAGGGAGGACTGCAAGTGCCAGGAAATGCATCTCCTAAGGTGGCCCCCGAACCCCCGGCCGTTATGACTGGTGGCACTACGCTGATATTTTGGTCTAGTTAGAACCCTGATTTATTGATGTCGAACATTCACACGACAAGATGGTTCTGATCACTTGGTTATAATCGCTCTAAACAGTCATTCCAACACCAGCTTCTATATTCATTTCTCTCTCTTGAAGTCAGAAAGACAATAAAGCACAGCTTGTCATATTGCTTCGAAACCAGATCGTCCTCTATCCTGATGTCTCTTCCGTGGCAGAAAACTTACTGACTGTTACATAGCACAGATAATAAAGACTCATCTCATCTCATTATCTCTAGCCGCTTTATCCTTCTACAGGGTCGCAGGCAAGCTGGAGTCTATCCCAGCTGGAGCCTATCCCAGCTGACTACGGGCGAAAGGCGGGGTACACCCTGGACAAGTCGCCAGGTCATCGCAGGGCTGACACATAGACACAGACAACCATTCACACTCACATTCACACCTACGGTCAATTTAGAGTCACCAGTTAACCTAACCTGCATGTCTTTGGACTGTGGGGGAAACCAGAGCACCCGGAGGAAACCCACGCGGACACGGGGAGAACATGCAAACTCCACACAGAAAGGCCCTCGCCGGCCTCGGGGCTCGAACCCGGACCTTCTTGCTGTGAGGCGACAGCGCTAACCACTACACCACCGTGCCGCCCTAATAAAGACTCCTTTTATAAAATGTTAAATAAAAGTATGCTTGAAGAAGGATTCACATTGTAAATGATTGTGTGGATCATCTGTCATACAAATGCAAACATTCCTATAAAAACAAAGTATTAAGGGGTGTTCACATGGCAACTTTTACTCTGGTGTAGCACCGAGGCTGCCCCGGTAGGGTGTTCACACGGTACAAAGTTATACCGGTGTATCCCCTGAAAGCTGCTTAAACCGGTGCAAATCTAACCCTGCTCGGGAGGTGGTTTAAGAAATTTACTCCGGAGTAAATGCTAGTTTGCGGGGCAGCACCGATATAAAATGGGACGTCTGAACGCTACAGGGGTAGACTCGCTACGCGTGAGGAGAGTTGATTACATACGGGCATTGCATAATTTGCATCCTGGTATTTTGCGCTTCCAAAATGGCGAATATCAACAACAACAGAACTGCGTGTCTTCCAGTGTTGCCAGATTGGGCGGTTTTAAGTGCATTTTGGCAGATTTGAACATATTTTGGGCTGGAAAACGTCAGCAGTATCTGGCAACACTGGTGTCTTCATCCACGTTGTTTTCCCGGCACTTGGTGATGCCATGACAACCAGGAAAAGGAAGTACATTTTCACGCATGCGCATATTTCATTTCCGCATTATTACTATCGTATAGCACGGTCGCAAAAACTGCCGTGTGAACGCAAGTGGGGCTGCACCGGTGCTAACACGCTTCTCTCTAGTAAGCAGGTTTGTGACGTGTGAACGCTCCACAAAATTTACACCGGTGTAAGATATATCACAACAAAATACATCGGTGCAGCATCGATGCAAATATGTGCCGTGTGAACACCCCTTTAGAATAGGCGCACATAAACCTGTGAGTTGATTTATTGGTGGAACTACTGTCAAAGCCATGCTTTCATGGAAGAATAATCAGCATCATCAGATTTGATTTGATTATTTAACACTGCTGTGGTAGAAGAATCATATATATAAAGGATCAACAGTGAACAAAGCAATGCTAATGCACGGATCACGCTAACAAAAATCTTTTTTTTTCCCACCAGCGAACACAAAAAAACAAATCCAGATTGTCTTCATGTACAAATCAGGACAATGCCAAAAATGATGAAGCGGAGGATAAGAGTGAAGTGAAAACCAATCAGAGAAGATGTAAACCTGTCCCCAAGGCTGTAACCGCCATCCGACTGAACTATGATCTCATGTTAGCCATTACTCCATGGATTGGCAATGTGTTATTGCCTTTACCCTTCAATGAGTGCCAGGTTTGCGAAGGTAATTTTGAGATGTAATGATAAAATATTGATTCCTCTATTTGTGTTGTGGGAATTGGTTTCTTTCTTCAGCAATGAAGTTCTCTTTGTCTCAACACAGCTGACATTGTTCAAAAAAGAGCAGCAGATGTCCCGCTTCAAAAAACATCTGTGTTTATATTTTTTCTGCAGGTGCGTAGCATCTTTTTTTCTTTCTGAAATACTGTTATGAATGAGTGTTGAAGGCTGGCTGCATTTTTAAAAAGTGTGTTATTTTGAAATAGGCCCTTAAAATTGATGCTGATGCCTGCAGGAGAGTCATTGAGGCCCGCAAAGACAGCATGTCCTTGGTAAAGTATATACTACATGTAGTATATTGACTATAGATACCTCAGTAATTCTATTTAATTTCAAATTTGATTCTTGTAATGCATTAAAAAAAAAAGTTGGGATGGTAAAGCATTTACCACTTTGTAATGCCTCGGTCACAACCGGCCGTACGTGCTCCTACGGCCGGTCTACGTGCAAAAAACACAAGAAACGCACGGAGGGCGCGCGTGTGACGTGCTGATTTTTGAGCCATAGACTGGCCGCAGACCGGCCGCAGAGGTTCTTTGTCATGTCAAACAAACTCTATGGGCGCTTACGTTTTTTCAGGTTGCAAGACAAACTTACGGCCAACGTGTGTCTTTCTCCACGAACAAAAAAAAAAAAACGCAGCGATTTGGGAAACGCCAAAAAATTGTACGCCCGGTTGTGACCTAGGCTTAATGTTGCCATTCCTTTTCACAACACTTAAGATGTTTAGGGACTGAAGACACCAAGTGATGAAGTGTTTCAGGTGTTATTTTGTCCCATTCTTCCTGCAAACAGGTCTTAAGGTGCACAACAGTACAGGGTCATCATTGTCATATTTTTTTATTTCAACATACATTCTCTTTTAGGGACCGAGGGGCCAGACGCCCTCTTCTTCCACAGCCGTGTTTTTGTAATGTGTGCAGAATGTGGATTTGCATTGTCTTGTTGAAATATGCTTTCTTCAAGACAACACCTTTTCCAAGTTGCTCTGAAATCTCAATGTGCTTTTCTGCATCAATGCTGCCATCACAGAAGTGTAAGTTACCGTTGCCAAGGGTATTGACACAACCCCATACCATGACAGACCCTGACTTTTAGACTCGGTAACAGTCTGGATGGTCCTTTTTTTTTTTTCTTTGGTCTGGAGCACACAAGGTCCATTTCTTACAAAAAAGACCTGGAATACTGATTCGTCCGACCACAATACACGTTTCCACTGTGTGATGGTCCATCCCAGATGCCTCCAAGCCCAGAGAAGGTGCTTTTGGTCAGTTATTATAAGGCTTTCTTTTTGCACAGTAAAGTTTTAACTGCGGCGGCACGGTGGTGTAGTGGTTAGCGCTGTCGCCTCACAGCAAGAAGGTCCTGGGTTCGATCCCCGTGGCCGGCGAGGGCCTTTCTGTGCGGAGTTTGCATGTTCTCCCCATGTCCGTGTGGGTTTCCTCCGGGTGCTCCGGTTTCCCCCACAGTCCAAAGACATGCAGGTTAGGTTAACTGGTGACTCTAAATTGACCGTAGGTGTGAATGTGAGTGTGAATGGTTGTCTGTGTCTATGTGTCAGCCCTGTGATGACCTGGCGACTTGTCCAGGGTGTACTCCGCCTTTCGCCCGTAGTCAGCTGGGATAGGCTCCAGCTTGCCTGTGACCCTGTAGAACAGGATAAAGCGGCTAGAGATAATGAGATGAGATGAGTTTTAACTGCCATTTCTTGATGTAACTTCGTATTGTAGTGCTTGACAAATGTTTGCCAAAGTGATCCTGAGCAGCTATAGATGAACGATGGTTCTTGATGCAGTGCCATCTGAGGGAATCCGAGATCACAGGTGTTCAGCTTAGGCTTGCGCCCTTGCTCTTTATGCACTGATATTCCTTCAGATTCTTTGAAACGTTTAATGATCTTATGCACCGTAGAGGGTGAAATATCCAAATTCCTTCATATCTTTCTTTGAAGAACATTGTTTTTAAACATTTCAATACTTTTCTCACACATTTGTTGACAAACTGGAGATCCTCAGTCCATGACTGCTCCTCAAATACTTGGACTTTCCTGGATACTGATTTTGTACCAAATCACGATTACAGTCACCTGGTGACATCACCGGTTTCAAATCACATCATTATTTCGTTGTTTTAAGCTCATTACTTGCCCTAAATTAGCCCTGTCCCAACGTTTTTTAGAATGTGTTGCAGGCCTGAAACGCAGGAATGGATGCATATTAACAAATAAAATGAAGTTGACCAGACAAAACATGAAAAATCTTGGGTTCATACTGTCTGCAATGAAATGCAAGTCAAAGTAAATCTAGAAATCACTGCAGTCCAATTTTTTTTTTTTTGTATTTTTTATACTGTCCCAACTTTTTTTTTTTTATTTGGGGTTGTAGATCCTTCAAGGTAGCCACCATTTACCTTGATGACGCTTTGCACACTATTGGCATTATCTTAACCAGCTTCATGAGGTAGACACCTATGGAATCAATTTTGTGCCAAAATGTTCATACAATACTTTTGAAATATCAAACAAAAACGATAAAATCAAAATTCAAAAAAAAAAAGTTAATTTTTTTTAGACTGGCAAACAAATTATTCGTGTAATCGTGCAAAATATCAGTCTGTTACTCTTCAGAAACCTTTTATTTTTGTTCCGCGGCTTTCTCAGTTTTGTTTGACGTAATTTATTTTGGTTGCGATTCCAGCTTTCTCGTTTGCGCTCCCTGACTTTTTGCTTGCAGTTTTGGCACAAACTTCACGTGTGGGCGGGCTGTCCAGGAATGCATTCCCATTGGCTAACTTGTGTTTGACTGACAGCTACGCTCAGCCATTCCCTACTCGGATTCTGGTGGACTGTTTGACGAGTGACCGATCCATTGACGGTAAACAAGGATTGAGTGGACTTCAGTGGCGACTATCATATTGAATTAATTCAACAAAGTGTAAGTGCGGGACAGATGTGTTGTATGTGTTGCAGTAGTACACAAGTCCACTCGATCTTTGTTTACCGTCAATGGATCGGTCACTTGTCAAACAGTCCGCCAGAATCCGAGTAGGGAATGGCTGAGCGGAGCTGTCAGTCAAACACAAGTTAGCCAATGGGAATGCATTCCTGGACAGCCCACCCACACGTGGAGTTTGTGCCAAAACTGCAAGCAAAAAGTCAGGGAGCGCAAACGAGAAAGCTGGAATCACAACCAAAATAAATTACGTCAAACAAAAAACTTAGAAAGCCGCGGAACAAAAATAAAAGGTTTCTGAAGAGTAATAGACTGATATTTTGCACGATTACACAAATAATTTGTTTGCCAGTCTAAAAAAATTGACTTTTTTTTTTAATTTTGATTTGTCATTTTTGTTTGATATTTCAAAAGTATTGTATGAACATTTTGGCACAAAATTGATTCCATAGACACCTGGAATGCTTTTCAATTAAAGCCAAACAAACCTCAAAAAATAAACTCTGTTTGCTGATCACGGTAAGTGCCCTGATGTGCCCCTGCACATTTTAATTAAAAATAAAACTTTATAGCAACAATTTATCCATTTTAAAAGTTGTGATATTACTAAAAATAGGCTTACGTGGGCATGGTCATTTGCACGGAAACCAGATATCCGCTTGTGATGTTGCTTGCATACTAGTACACCGTTTACCTTAGTAACACAGAGCCATCAACAGAAGAAATTTTCTATAATTTATTTTTGTAGTTTTGCTGTGCAAACATTGAAAATGTTCCTGAACAAAAAGCGATTCAACCATCTATCTTTGAACTACAATCAGTGTGTTTACATGCACATAGAGAAAATCGAATTTCTGCCGTTGCTTGACTGAAATCGAAGTTCTAAATGGCATGGAAACACCTTAGCTCGGCTGAAATTGAACCGAACTTGATTTCTCGTAATTGAGCTACGCAACCTAGATTATGCGATTGTAGCCGAGCTACTTAGTGCATGTAACCCTATCGAGCTACGTAGTCGAGCTACTTACTTCAGCACTGCCCCTTCTGGAAGTGACGAGACCACAAGCAGGAAACACGACAGCCTCGGTCGGCATGACAACAGTAGTAGCGAGCAGTAGAAGAGGTCAGGAGGAACAAACGAAGAAGAGAAAATGGCGAGCAGAAACGTGCACTTCTGGAGCAATGAGGAGACAGAGTTCATGCTCATTCAGCTTAAGGAGTTGAATATATTAAAATTCATGGATGGGAGAAAAATGCGCAATGGAGAACACGGAACTGATAACTTTGTTTACACTCTTGAATAGCTCTTCTTCATGACGACAACCGGAAGTGTACCAACACGATGGGGTGTGTAGCGCCACCTGTGGCTCAGGTGCACAATGTACCTCACACAATAGCTCGATTTCCTTGTGTGCATGTAGGATTGGATTTCTCTGGCACCCCTGCTGGGACCCTTAGCTCGATTACCGACAGTAGCTCGATTTGGATGTGCATGTAAACGCACTGAGTGTGAGCCCGGGGAGGAAGAAACAAGCGGTGAAAGTGATTCCAGTGATACAGGAAATGATGAAATGCAGCCATTTTGCTGCTTGCTACTTCCAAGTAATCTCCTTTATAGGATTGGGGATGGCAAAAAATGATTTCCCTTTGCTTCACTCAGACTTATTTCTACATCCAAACGTTTGACACTTAGGCATCTTCATGGTTGTTTACAATAATTTAGAAGTGATGAATCCACCAGATCTAAGCCTAGGTAAGTCATGTGGTGTGTAAGTTACGTCACAATCTCGGATTTTCTCGCATAATTTACACTCTGAGCGCAATATTTGAACCTCGGAAAAAGTAAGATGGTAGTGCCCAGGGAAATTTTATTTTAAAATGAAAACAATCTGTACATAGTATATGGATACAAAATTTAACAAACGAATAATCAAACATGTCTTGTATGGATATTATCTGTCCGTATAAGAGTTTATTTTTTGGGTTTTGTTTGGCTTTAACGGGTGTGTCGCGTCAAAAGTTAATTAGTTGAATTTCTTGCCTTAATGAATTTGAGACCATGAAACAGTCAATAGTAAATAATAAAAATACAGTAAATAGCCTGATTCGACAACTGTAGTAATCCATATTATTGTCAAAAACCGCTCATCTAAGTACAGAGAAATGATATCCATCATTACTTTAAGACATGAAGTATCTTTTAATGAATAAAAATAAAGACATTGAAATAGAAGATTTGTTCAAACTTTTGAATGGTATTGTATGTATTAGATTAGATAAAACTTTATTGATCCCTTTGGGCGGGTTCCCTCGGGGAAATTAAGAATATATATAGACATTAAAAAAAAAAAATCTTTGGACCTTTGATGATCCATGGCTTTCCTGTGAGAGACACTGGGGGTCAGCATGGCTCAACATGTGCTGTCGTCAGGTGCACAAACAACTTGCGAAAGTGTAAAGATTTTATGAATGGAATCTGTTTTGAACACAAACAGGCTCACAAGGCGTGTTGTCCAGCACCATACACTGTTCATCTGTACATGCAATTCCTGTCTTTCCACTAACCGCTGCATTTTGGACTTGAATCAACAACATTAGTTCTATGTAATATTGTTGTTTAGAGAGGGGCGGCACGGTGGTGTAGTGGTTAGCGCTGTCGCCTCACAGCAAGAAGGTCCGGGTTCGAGCCCCGTGGCCGGCGAGGGCCTTTCTGTGCAGAGTTTGCATGTTCTCCCCGTGTCCGCGTGGGTTTCCTCCGGGTGCTCCGGTTTCCCCCACAGTCCAAAGACATGCAGGTTAGGTTAACTGGTGACTCTAAATTGACCGTAGGTGTGAATGTGAGTGTGAATGGTTGTCTGTGTCTATGTGTCAGCCCTGTGATGACCTGGCGACTTGTCCAGGGTGTACCCCGCCTTTCGCCCGTAGTCAGCTGGGATAGGCTCCAGCTTGCCTGCGACCCTGTAGAACAGGATAAAGCGGCTAGAGATAATGAGATGAGATGAGATTGTTGTTTAGATATTGTACATTATTCAAACATTACACTACAGTCGTTTAGCTGACGTTTTTATTCAAAGCGACTAACAAGTGCATGTAGCCAAGAGAATCCAAGAGTGACCAGTGCTGAAGTACAGTGTAAACAAATAAGCCTACAAATACCATCCAATATCTGGAATGATCAGGGTAGTTAAGAAGTTGAAGAAGCTTGGACAAATACGTAGACAAGGAATTATTTAAGTATGATATGTTTATTGTTTCCAAAGTTTGACAGCATTTGCATCTGCATTTAAAATGGTTAGCCTATGCTTCTCTGACCTAGCTTTTGCTTCTTGAGCTGATACAAGAGACATCATGGTACAGTAGGCTGCTAGAGTTCTATTAGGCTAGAGCTCAGTGCTTATGGTTAATATGGTTATAGTTATGGTATTTGGCAGATGCTTTTGTCCAAAGTGACTTACAATATATAAACACTACTGTGGCAGTGGGGGCGTGGTCAAGCGTTGGTCTGTGACCGGAGGGCGGAGTCAGGGAAGGTAAGTGGCAGAATCACTGCACCTGAGGTTAATTAATGTGTTTGTGTGTCTTCCCCAGTGACCGCGCCCTATTTAAGGAGAGAGAGCGAGAGCAGAGGGAGCTCTCTCCCCAACCAGACGACTGATGTGTGTGCGTGTGGCTGAGTGTCTGGGAGAGTGGTGTAACGCTGAAAAGTGTAACAATAAAAAAGAGTTTTGCGAACTCAGTGCTGGCCTGCCGTCCTTCTGTGCTCCACCCACCCATACGAACTGTCACAGTGGTGCTGAAACCTGGGAATGAGCACAGAAGGATGGCAGGCCAGCACTGAGTTCACAAAACTCTTTTTATTGTTACACTTTTCAGCATTACACCACTCTCCCAGACACTCAGACACACGCACACACATCAGTCGTCTGGTTGGGGAGATAGCTCCCTCTGCTCTCTCTCCTTAAATAGGGCGCGGTCACTGGGGAAGACACACAAACACATTAATTAACCTCAGGTGCAGTGATTCTGCCACTTACCTTCCCTGACTCCGCCCTCCGGTCACAGACCGATGCTTGACCACGCCCCCACTGCCACAACTACCTTATTAGTAAACCAATACAATCGATTTACTCTGACACAGCCTACCTTCCAGATGATAGCTGCTGCATGACTGCAGGATTTCCCTAACCCAGTACTGCAGGAACAGCTGACATTTTCTATCACGCCATTGGCTGTCATCATTACCCAAGCCAGGTGTTTGGGTTTGTTCCTGCTCTGGCTAGGCTCAGCCTTTAAGCAAACAAACTCGCCCTCTCTTTTACACATAATTTTGCCAATTTTATTAATGTGTAGATAATTGTACGCCTCCATGCTTTTGTAGTTCCTTAGCTCCTCGCCATCAACACCCTCACTAAGAATAAAAATAATTGACAAGGTCAACGTAGCTGATGTCGGGCCACAACTTCATGTCATCTATCCATTCCATGAGGGTAGACGGATGGGGCACTTTGATCGTATTATCCCCGGAGCACATCAGAAAATCGGACCTGTGTAACCATCTTTTAGTCATCTTTGACCTTACCTACCTAGGAGTTTGTAACTAACGCTAACGTCAACACAGTGGAGCAGAAGAAAGATTGTGCTATGACGCAGCAATGAATCATGGGAAAGCCCAGAGTCTGGGAAAGTTGTGGATATTGTGTGGGTTTGTTTCAAACAAGCAGATGCAGTTCTTATTGTCAACATTAGCATACTACTTTTTTTAATGCCTTTCTTGTTCTTTGTAGTGTTAAACGTGTGTGTGTGTGTGTGTGAGAGAGAGAGAGAGAGAGAGAGATTAGTAGCCTCCCCTCCGAAAGTAGCCTGTAATAACCAGAACATGTCCAAATGAAAATGAGCGTATAAAAGCATAGCGGATGCTGGATAAATACTCAGTGACTTTTTTTTTTCTCTCTTCTCCTCAGAGACCAGCACCTGATTCAAGACCCTATTCAGGTATCTAAGGTGTCATTTGTTTTTCACATTCATGTACTATGAATAAGACATCCAAAACCAAGCTCTGTTATGTTTTAATATCTTTCAGCCAGGAAACTTACTCCGGGTTCCTACCGTCGTGTTAAGGTCACCGTAGCAGAACTACTTCAAGAAAGAAAAGAGCAGAAGAAACATTCTAGGCCACTGCAGTCCCCTGAGTTTTTAAAACCCCAGCTACTTCTACAGCCAGCCAAAATTGTAAATCCTCCAATACCTCCGCAGCAATGGAAAACAAAACAGGTCATGCAGTCTGCTAGTCAGAAGATAAATGCTGCTGTGATGCTTCCCCAGACTTTTGTTGTTACCAAACCAAATACAGATAACAAAGTAGGCACTTCACATAATGCGGTACAGGGAATTTTACCTCTTCTGCAGTTGGGTACACAAGATGCATCAAAAAATGCTCAGCCAGTACTACATTTGGCAGTACCCGTAGAACCTGGGAGTGTGACGCAGCCAGCATCCTGTCCCACAACCTCAGTGTCCACAACTGCACCACCTACAGAGACTTTAGACAAGGAGAGCACTCGAAAACGCAAGCACAAACCCACAATGAAAGCACAAGCCTTGATGGACAATCAAAGAACCAAGCTCTCCAAGAAACAGGCAGCTAAAAAGCAACAAAGTAGTAGTGTAACCCAGGCAGTGGCTGTACTACCACAAACTACAGCCTGGATTCTCACCCCTACTGGGTTAATGCCTGTTACAGGAATTCAGCTACAAGCTCCTGGCATCCCTGGTCATCAAAACCAGGTGATGCCAAACAATGTTCAGATGGTATTTCAACCACCTGTCATAGTCAACCAGAGTAATTGTATCGGACCTACCAATGTCATGACACCAAGCAATCCAACACCTGATTTACCTGGAAATACTAAAATATCTTTGACTGCTGGATCAAATCTTGGTCAGAACCATAGGCCTTCCTCTGTCTCAGACAACCATGTTGTTTTGTCACTTCCCTCTTCTAATTTCCCCAGTGTCACTTCAGCTGCTGTCACAAATATGCCTCAAGTTTTACTGGACACAAATTTACCAACATCCACTACAGGATCTGCAATCCAAGTTCCTTCTTCTAAAACTGCATTTAATCAAAACAACTCTGTGACTCCCAAGAATTCCATGTCTTCCCCAGTTCCTGTTTCATCCTCCCCCATAGGAACTAGTCAAAACCTTACAGCATCTTGTATTTTAGATGCAACCAAGAATGTTCCCAATGTCTCTTCAGTGTCTGCTGTCACAAGCACACCTTCTATCCCTTCTGTCCATCCGTTGAACATTTCTGGTCCTTGTACTAATCCAAGTCCTCAAACCCAAAGAATGCTGCATCCTGTTCCTCAGGTGGTATTTCCGCAACCAATCATGGTAAGCCAAAATGGCTCTTTGGCGCTAATCAACACTGCAGTACCCTGCCAACCTAATGTTCCTCCAGCTGCTGCTGCCAATGTTTCTAGGCCTCCAACTGACTCTACAGCACCTACAATCAATAAGGGCCTACCGGGGTCTTCTACTGAGGGTTCTTTGTCACTCATCAATGCTGCAGGACCCTGCCTAATTAAAAATGCCCCTCCACCTGCTACTGGAAATGTTAGTAGAGTTCCACCTAACTCTGCAGCACCTAATATCAATAAGAGCCTACTAACATCTTCTACAGAGGGCCATTGTATATCTCCAGCCATTTCTATGATCCCCACTTCTGCACCTCCTTCTACTTCGAATGTAACATCACGCGCAACTCCACAGTCCAGTTCTGTGAACAGTCCTGTTACAGTCAATGTAAATGGCCTTCCAACAGATCCCTTGTGTGTTAATCCACCTAGAAGTTCTGTGACCACTAGTTGTCAAATTTTGCCTCAAACTGTGGTGCAGCAGGTGGCCCCCCAAGACAGGAATCAAACTGTTCAGAAAGCAGCTACCACATCTAACCCTAGACCAAAACAAATGACTTTTGACCCGAGCTTGATGTTCTTCGAGCAACCAGCGGATGTGAAAAAATGGATGAAGGGGGTTGGTGGAATTACTCTGCCTGGACTGGAAACCAAAATGCCTTATCTTCCCCCGTTTGTTAGCAGTATCAATACACTGACCAGTTTGCTCAAAGAAAGAGATTCTTTGTTGAAGTCAGCAGTGCAGCTCCTGCCTGAAGAACACCGAGATGACGGTGAGGAAGAAGCTAAGATAGCTGCTGTCCGTAAGCTGGTGTCTGAAAGGTTTAAAAACAACCAAGCATATTTGCTTCTCAAGGCTCGCTTCTTGTCATGCTTTACCTTACCTGCCCTCTTGGCCACTATAAAGCCATGTGCACAACCAGCAGATGCTCTGGATCAGGAAGACAGTATGGACAAAGCAAAGTCAGAATAGTTTGGAGATGATCAATTCAAACCATTTGAGTTTTGTATGGTCATGAAATGGTTGCAAAGATCCTGCAATTTTGCCCGTTCTTGTCATTTTATTGTATTAATGTTTAGGGGTCTCTGCTCAACATGAGAAAATGAATTAACAGCAACACTGTTTCCTGGGAGCGAGCGAAGAAAGCAAACTGACAGTTCTATAAGTGCATATTGTATTAGTAAAAAAAATATTTCTGTAATTGTGTGTGTATATATAATGACCATATACAAAACCAGTTAATGTTGAAAATATCTAATGTATTATGATTTTGTTCACAGAGAAATAAGACTGAGTGCACACGTTAAATTTACAAATTATTTCTCAAAAACTATTTTTGAATAAAATGTTTTAAAATGAATCTTCTCCTTGTATTGCCTTTATTTTAACTGTAAGAATCATTTTACTGATTTAACCACACTGATGTTAAGTGTGATTAGAAGTTTAAGATAAGCACAGAGAATAGATATAGAATTTGTGGATTTATTTCCACTGCATGTCATGAGTTAAGCATCTTAGCACAATTGAATTGAGAAATAGAGGGAAATGACAAACCTCAAATGACTTTTGAAAAAGGGAACTATGATTGAACTTGACCGGTGTTTCCTTTTTGTTTCTGATATATTGCATTGAAGTCAGCCCTGTTACCAGTTTCAGTCAAGAAGTAAAGATAGAAACATCCCCAGACTACGATACAAGCAATGGCTGATGGACCGAATGCTGTTGAGTTTGAGGACGACGAAGAGTGCTGGATGAGGCTGGAGGACCACAGAATGCTTCTCATCAAGACCATTGAGCCTTCACGAATAATACCATACCTGAGACAGTGTAGGGTGCTTAACAGTGAGGACGAGGAACAGATTTACAATGATCCAAGTTTAGTCATTAGACGGCGAAAAGTAGGTAGGTAACTTTTACGCCCCCACACACTGACCTTGTTGTTCTTGTCCGTATTTAGAGACATTTTCTGTGTTCTTTAGGTGTACTGCTAGATATCTTACAAAGGACAGGTCATAAGGGCTATGTGGCATTCCTTGAGAGTTTGGAACTGGACTACCCTCAGCTGTATCAGAAAATAACAGGCAAAGAGCCATCAAGGGTCTTCTCAATCCTTGTTGGTAGGTTTGCTGTTATCTAAAATGGCATAATGGTAGATATGTTTTTGGGTTTTCAGTGGGAAATGCCAGTAATAATAAACAATGTTTAATTATTTTAATGCTTTAAGAGATTATTTTGTGCCCATTTGTTTCTCACAATTAAGATACCGCAGGTGAGTCAGGTTTAACTCAGTTTCTCATGAGTGAAGTGACTCGGCTTCAGAAAGCGCTTCAGGATGAGTGCAAAGCAAGATTGGCAGCATCTGCACAGATGGCTGAGCATGCTGACACCATTCGCCAGCTGCAGACACGAGAATGTGAGGTTCGCAAACAGCAAGAGCGTGTACAGCGCATGCGTGAAGAACGGGACCAAATGTGGGACAAGGCACGGCACTTGAAGGATGAAAATTACAAGTTGATGAGTGACATGAACCGACTAAGTGAGGAGAAGAACTGTGCTCTCATGTGTAATCGGGACCTACAGCTGGAAGTGAGACCATTTTAAGAATATATGGCCCAGTAGGTGAAATTTTCATGCATCTTATGTATAAATAAGAAGTGAGAATTTTTTTATTTTCTTGATCAGATTGAGAGGCTGAAGCACAGCTTAATGAATGCCGAGAGCAATTCAAAGATTCAACGTAAACGTACTATTACCCTTAAAAATGCTATGGAGCAGAGGCCTAGCCAAGAAATGATGTTGGAGCTTCAGAAAGAGAATGATCTTCTCAGAGCTCAAGTGCAGGAGCTTCAGAGCTCTTCCCAGGTAAAACAGATTTAGAAAGAAAGAAACAAACAAAAGGATGCACTCATAGATCCTTCTAAGTCAAAATGACCACATGGGCCAATGATTTTCCATCAGGTTCAAATGCCAACAGACAATGAGAAGCCAAGCACTGAGTCAGTGGAAGATTTCAAGAGGCAAAGCCAGGCACATCAAGAGCTACTCAATGAGCTTTATGAATTACGCAGGGAGCTACATGACGCTGACGAGCTACGAGATAAGGTTTGTGGAAAAGGTTTTAAATTTCTTACGATCATATATCAACATATTGTCAGCAGCAAGCCATTTGCTTACTTATTATGAAAATGTCATGTTTGCAGTACCTGGAAAAGAAGGATGAACTGGAATTGAAGTGTGAGATTTTAAAGAAAGACTCAAAAATGTACTGCAATCGCATGGAGGACATTTTAAAGCAGCTAGAAGAAGTCATTAAAGAAAGAGACAAGGTGATAAAATGACATTTTAACTCTGCTCTGTGTTTGCACTGCACTGCTATAACATCTAACATGGCCTACACTACCATTCAAAAGTTTGGGGTCACTTTGAAATGTCCTTATTTTTGAAAGAAAAGCACTGTTCTTTTCAATGAAGATCACTTTAAACTAATCAGAAATCCACTCTATACATTGCCAATGTGGTAAATGACTATTCTAGTTGCAAATGTCTGGTTTTTGGTACAATATCTCCATAGGTGTATAGAGGCCCATTTCCAGCAACTATCACTCCAGTGTTCTAATGGTACAATGTGTTTGCTCATTGCCTCAGAAGGCTAATGGATGATTAGAAAACCCTTGTACAATCATGTTAGCACAGCTGAAAACAGTTGAGCTCTTTAGAGAAGCTATAAAACTGACCTTCCTTTGAGCAGATTGAGTTTCTGGAGCATCACATTTGTGGGGTCGATTAAATGCTCAAAATGGCCAGAAAAATGGCTTGACTATATTTTCTATTCATTTTACAACTTATGGTGGTAAATAAAAGTGTGACTTTTCATGGAAAACACAAAATTGTCTGGGTGACCCCAAACTTATGAATGGTAGTGTATGTATCACATATGAATTATGTGTCTGTTAAGCTGTAAGGCCCCCTTTTGTCTGTTAATAAGGCGATTTCTTCGAGAGAAGAGTACCATCAGGAGAACTGTAAAAACCTTCAGGACAAGGATCGTTACCGCAAGCAGCTCCGAGAGATGGGAGAACGTTATGATGAGCTCCAGGTCCAGTTATTCCGCACTCAAGCAGAAACCCTTGCTCTTCAAGCAAAACTCAGGAGACAGAACCACTTCCATAAATCACTAGGAGTAAGCAGTCACGTTATATGTAGAACTCAGTCACTCTTTTGCCATATGTCATCATGTGTTTTGACCAGAAGTAGGAAGTAACAAAGTATGATTTCTGAGTGATTTTTAAGTATCTGTTCTTGTAATTATTTACTGCATTTCATCAAGAATAATATCTACTTCCACTTTCTTACTACTTTCAAACACTACTTTTTCTCTAATCCCATGCTTGTAAAGTCTCATCTCATCTCATTATCTCTAGCCACTTTATCCTGTTCTACAGGGTCGCAGGCAAGCTGGAGCCTATCCCAGCTGACTACGGGTGAAAGGCGGGGTACACCCTGGACAAGTCGCCAGGTCATCACAGGGCTGACACATAGACACAGACAACCATTCACACTCACATTCACACCTACGGTCAATTTAGAGTCACCAGTTAACCTAACCTGCATGTCTTTGGACTGTGGGGGAAACCGGAGCACCTGGAGGAAACCCACGCGGACACGGGGAGAACATGCAAACTCCACACAGAAAGGCCCTTGCCGGCCACGGGGCTCGAACCCAGGACCTTCTTGCTGTGAGGCGATAGCGCTAACCACTACACCACCGTGTTGCCGCTTGTAAAGTCATAATGGCTTTTTCGCATCAGTCAGTTCCAAGGTGTTGATTTAAAGTTCCTAAAAAAATCTAAACTTCAACAGATGTGACACTGAGGATGAGACCTAAGCTGCTGCTATATACAGTATACTTTGTATTTAAAGTAGTGCTCCCCTCACACACAGTGTGCAGAGCGAAGCTCCATAGTTAAGAGAACATGGTAAATGCATCGATCTGATTTTTAATGGCTTTTGCAACCATATGATGTCCATACGTATGTACAATTGACGTACATGTAACACCACAGGGTTAAGTAACACCACAGGATTGTAAGTGCAAGGCAACTTCTCATTAACACTTGACTGCCGGACAATGAAATTTGTATCTTTTAGTTACATAAGATAGATGGGCTTTTATCAAGCGCTTATTTTTAATTTGCTTTTTAAAAAGTAATGTGGGATTATTGACAAACACATTTTATGGAAAATATTCACAGCAGCTTCATATAAAACTAATTAAAACAGTTTTATTAGTCCAGTAGCTTGTTGGACAGTTGATAGTTGTAACCAGACAAATGTTTATCATGTTTGAAAATTCAAGATTGCAGCTTTAACCCTTAGAGCTCATACGTTGCATTTGAACGAGGAGTATATTTTCCAGTAGGTTTTTTCCCGAAGCTCTTTATCCTACTGTTTTTTTCCTAGCTGACAATGCATCTTTGCACTGTATGCTTTTTTACTTGAATGATTTCTTACTCTGTACACTAATTATTGTAGAGATCAGTACCAATTAGAAGAAGAGGAAGAAGCCAAGAAGCCTTTATTTATCACACATACACTCAAGCATAGTGAAATTTAACCCCTGCATTAAACCCATCTGAAGCAGCGAGCACACACAAGTGAGCAATGAGCATACACACACATACCCAGAGCAGCGGGCAGCTATGCTACAGCGCCCGGGGATCAGTTGGGGGTTAGGTGCCTTGCTCAAGGGCACTTCAGCCCAAGGCGGCCCCATGTTAACCTAACCGCATGTCTTTGAATTATGAGCATCTTTCCTTAGTTTTAGATAATCTAAAACTACCGTGGATCGATATCGATTAGTTCTTACGTCCGATAATATGTGATCGTAACTATATAGTAATGATGTAAAGTGAAAGCGCCGGTTCACTGCTGTCCACCAGGCACCCAGCAGAGTCACACCATAATAAATGTTGTGGTGTCATTTCTGGTGCATGGCATGCGGTGTCGAAGAAAGGAATAAATATGTATCATAACTGCAATACGTATCTCATTACTGATATCACTGTCACAAGACAATGCAGAAATTTAGTGATGGAAAATATACTACACAATTCGATGGGTCCATCCATCCATTATCTCTAACCGCTTTATCCTGTTCTACAGGGTCACAGGCAAGCTGGAGCCTATCCCAGCTGACTACGGGCGAAAGGCGGGGTACACCCTGGACAAGTCGCCAGGTCATCACAGGGCTGACACATAGACACAGACAACCATTCACACCTACGGCCAATTTAGAGTCAGCAGTTAACATAACCTGCATGTCTTTGGACTGTGGGGGAAACCGGAGCACCCGGAGGAAACCCACGCGGACACGGGGAGAACATGCAAACTCCACACAGAAAGGCCCTCGCCGGCCATGGGGCACGAACCCAGACCTTCTTGCTGTGAGGCGACAGCGCTAACCACTACACCACCGTGCTGCCCGCTCTCTCTCTCTCTCTATTAGCCTTCAACTAGTATTATTTGCATTATTATCCTGCTCGCTAACATTTGGGAGATTAGCAATAGAGCTGTTGTTATTTAGCTGTAGCTAATGTTTTACTTTTTTTTCTTGGTGAAAGGGGCACTAATCAGTAACTAAAATAGTTGTGTGATTTTGAATCAAACATTGTCTTCTTTTGTAAATCTTTCTTGTAAATGTGCTTTCATACTATTAGTAAATGTAAGAATTTATACATTAACTTGAGTGAGGAGGGCGGCACGGTGGTGTAGTGGTTAGCGCTGTTGCCTCACAGCAAGAAGGTCCGGGTTCGAGTCCCGTGGCCGGCGAGGGCCTTTCTGTGCGGAGTTTGCATGTTCTCCCCGTGTTCGCGTGGGTTTCCTCCGGGTGCTCCGTTTTCCCCCACAGTCCAAAGACATGCAGGTTAGGTTAACTGGTGACTCTAAATTGACCGTAGGCGTGAATGTGAGTCTATGTGTCAGCCCTGTGATGACCTGGCGACTTGTCCAGGGTGTACCCCGCCTCTCGCCCATAGTCAGCTGGGATAGGCTCCAGCTTGCCTGCGACCCTGTAGAACAGGATAAAGCGCCTAGAGATAATGAGACGAGAACGAGACTTGAGTGAGGAACTTGAAGCCAAACTTGTATTTTTCATTGACTGAAGAATTTGGGTTCCACATCTGGTATCTGATGCAGTGTATCATGCTGTGATTAAAGTGTGTATTGCTATCTTTGTGATATGACAAAGTTTGATCATCTATTCATAGTGATCAGACATTTTGTCTAGTCACTCAATACACATATAATATGGTATAATGTTATAATATCATCTAAATTGTTCCTTTTTTTTTTTCCAGAGTACAGAAGGTAATTCTTTTTGGAGCAAAATGGAGGTTAGTGTTACATTCTCTCTTTGTAACATCATTAAGCAGCAGTTCAGAGAGCTCAATATGGCAGAAAAAAAAACAATGGTTCTTCATTTTTGAAAATATGAATCGTATCAGTTACAGCAGCTTGTTCCGTTTTTGCTTTTGTGTGAGCAATGACTATTTTTTAGTGTAATGTAACTTCATTAAATGTAAACGGCAGTTCAGAGAGCTCAATAATGCAGAGAACAGAATTGTTCTTTATTATTTTTTTAAAAAAGGAATCACACCCCAGTTGCAACAGCTTGTTCCTCTTTTTTTTTTTTGCTTTTGTTTGAGAAATGACTGTGCTTTTTTCCTGTTTAGCTAAAAAGCCAAACAAGTGAGGAAGATTTCAAGGAAAGATATGAGAAAGGTGCTCTCTGTTTGTAACTCCACTTCTATTTTCTGCAATACATTTTTTTTTAAATTTCTTTCCTGTATTTATTGGATAATTCTCTTTTGGCTTCACACTTACTTAGTTTATGCCTGTAACTAGTCTTCATTTGTACTGATCCATTTTCTTCCATAAATTCTGTCCATTTACTAATGTAACAAACACAGAAATTCAAAATGTAGATACATTTGTGTTTCTCAACACATCAGTAGTAGAATATTCAGACCAGGTTTACCACAAAACCTAGTTCCTATTTTTTCTCATGGTTGGTTCATTTCTTGTCGACTGACATTTACTTTTCAATTTTGACCTTAGGTGGAAGTGATGATTCCCAAAGCCCAACCTCAGAGGAGTACAATATCTGCATAAATATTAAAGATCCGTGTACCTCAGACAGTAAGGAAGAAAGTTATCGGGTAATACAAGACTCGAATTTTACTCAGTGTTATGAATTTTAATTACAAAAACTTCAATGATTATAAACCCAATTCCAAAAAAGTTGGGACGCTGTGTAAACCGTAAATAAAAACAGAATGTGATAATTTGCAAATCATGGAAACCCAATATTTCATTGAAAATAGTACAAAGACAACATATCAAATATAGAAACTGAGAAATTTTATTGTTTTTTGAAAAATATATGCACAGTTTGAATTTGATGTCAACAACACGTTTCAAAAAAAGTTGGGACAGGGGAATGTTTACCACTCACCTCTACTTTTAACAACATTCTGTAAACGTTTGAGAACTGAGGAGACCAATTGCTGTAGTTTTGAAAGAGAAATGTTGTCCATTCTTACCTGATATACAATTTCAGTTGCTCAACAGTTCGGGGTCTCCTTTGTCGTATTTTGTGCTTCATAATGCACCAAATGTTTTAAATGGGAGACAGGTCTGGACTGCAGGCAGGCCGGTTTAGCACCCAGACTCTCTTACTACGAAGCCATGCAGTTTTAATATGTGCAGAAAGCGGTTTGGCATTGTCTTCCTGAAAGAAGGAAGGCCTTCCCTGCAAAAGATTTTGTCTGGATGGCAGCATATTACTCTGAAACGTGTTTATATCATTCAGCATTAATGATGCCTTCCCAGATGTACAAGCTACCCATGTCATGTGCACTACTGCACCCTCATACCATCACAGATGCTGCTTTTGAACTGTGCACTGATAATAAGCCAGATGGTTCCTCTCCTCTTTAGCCTGGAGAACGTGGTGTCCATGATTTCTAAAAAGAATTTCTACTTTTGATTTGTCAGACCTTGGGACAATTTTCCACTTTGCCTCAGTCCATCGTAAAAGAGCTGGGGCCCAGAGAAGGTGGTGGTGTTTCTGGATATTGTTTATATTTGTTTATATTTGGTTTTAACTTGCATTTGTGAATGCAGTAATGAACTGTTTTCATAGACGATGGTTTTATGAAGTGTTCCTGAGCCCATATAGTGATTTCCATCTCTGGGATGCTCTTTTTATACCCAATCATGTTAATTACCTGTTGCCAATTAACCAAATTAGGGTTTGGTTTTTTTAAAGATTTTTTTTGGGCTTTTTTCACCTTTATTATTGGATAGGACAGTGTAGAGACAGGAAATGAGCGGGAGAGAGAGACGGGGAGGGATCGGGAAATGACCTCGGGCCGGAATCGAGCCCGGGTCCCCGGATTTATGGTATGGCGCCTTATCCACCTGAGCCACGATGCCCCCAAATTAGGTTTTTTTTTTTTTTTTTAAGCATTACACAACTTTTTCAGTCTTTTGTTGCCCCATCCCAACTTTTCTGAAATGTGTTGCTGATATCAAATTCAAAACGAGCATATATTTTTCAAAAAACAATAACATTTCTCAGTTACAACATTTGATATGCTATCTTTGTACTATTTTCAATGAAATATAGGGTTTCCATGATTTGTAAATCTTCACATTCTGTTTTTATTTATGTTTTAAACAGTGTCCCAACTTTTTTGGAATTGAGGTTGTACATTAATTACATTAAAAGGGGACATATGCTGGACTGTTTTGCATAAATTTTAATATTACTTAATTTACAGGAAAGGGTGTTCACCGAAGAGGAATTGTCATCCAGCTACCCACCCAGGCCAAGATGCAATTTTTATTACAGAAGGTTGGTATATGACTTTTCCATTACGTTTAGTATGTTTGTGCCTCCAGCAATACTGACACGTGTGCTGCTGTGATTTTGCAATGTTTTTGAAATTATCCCAATTATTTGCTTAAGGTGCAAGGTAGCACACTAATATCACCATTCTGAACCAATTTTAACAGTTTCTTCTCATGACAGGAAACGTGCCTTGAGAACAAAAGCAACTGTTAAAGACTGTGCTAAAGAGTGCTCACAGTGTGATCTGGACAACTCCAGTGGGAGTTGTGATAACACAGACACAGATGGGATTTGATATAAGCCTACCAAGGAGACAACGTTTTGCATTGCCTAATAGCCGACGTCAACCTACAGAAAAGACTGGAGATGGAGATGATGATTATTTATTATTTTTATTATTATTATTATCGCCTATCAACCCAATTCTATCCTCAGAATTATTGATGACACTGATTCTTAAAGTAGTGCAATATGGTCAGTTAAAATATGGCGTTTTAGAATTTCCTATAAATACATATAGACCTAAGTGGTGAATTTAAAAGCAGGTTTGTTACACTACGCGGATTACGTTGAAACATATTGGATATTTGCTGTATATCAGGTTTAGCTGGCCTTGTCAAAAGACAACACACATAGGAAGTCTTTGTGTGTGTGTGCACTAGTTAGATTCACCTCATGAACGAAACATCACTGAGCTGTTTGACAATTTTCTGAAGATCCAATAAACCTCGCTTCTTTTAAGTTTTGCAGCTTCATGTGTCTCAGTTTTCACCGGAACCTGGGATTGGAGAAAATTCAAATCTAACAAACACCATTCCACATGATTCTATTTTTTCTGTTGTATTTCAAATCCCGGCGGCACGGTGGTGTAGTGGTTAGCGCTGTCGCCTCACAGCAAGAAGGTCCGGGTTCGAGCCCCGTGGCCGGCGAGGGCCTTTCTGTGCGGAGTTTGCATGTTCTCCCCGTGTCCCCGTGGGATTCCTCCGGGTGCTCCGGTTTCCCCCACAGTCCAAAGACATGCAGGTTAGGTTAACTGGTGACTCTAAATTGACCGTAGATGTGAATGTGAGTCTATGTGTCAGCCCTGTGATGACCTGGCGACTTGTCCAGGGTGTACCCCGCCTCTCGCCCGTAGTCAGCTGGGATAGGCTCCAGCTTGCCTGCGACCCTGTAGAACAGGATAAAGCGGCTAGAGATAATGAGATGAGACGAGATTTCAAATCCCAGCTGTTTACAACAGAATAAAGAGACTCATGTGGAATGGTGTTTGTTAGATTTGAATGATATACTTATATCACTCATTAATAGTGCTAGAGTTTTTATTTACATTTTTTTTAGCAGGGGCAAGGCCAGAAATGCATAGCTACTAGACTCCCTACCCACCATGCCAATCTCTGATGTCTATTGTTTGTGTTCAGAAATATTTTCTATTTTACCCCCTACAACTTGATTAAGGAATGGGCTTCTGTTTATAGCAGCTTGATTGGTCGTTTACTTGTTAAGTACAATAGATTACACACACACACACACACACTATTGTGGGCGGCATGGTGGTGTAGTGGTTAGCGCTGTCGCCTCACAGCAAGAAGGTCCGGGTTCGAGCCCCGTGGCCGGCGAGGGCCTTTCTGTGTGGAGTTTGCATGTTCTCCCCGTGTCCGCGTGGGTTTCCTCCGGGTGCTCCGGTTTCCCCCACAGTCCAAAGACATGCAGGTTAGGTTAACTGGTGACTCTAAATTGAGCGTAGGTGTGAATGTGAGTGTGAATGGTTGTCTGTGTCTATGTGTCAGCCCTGTGATGACCTGGCGACTTGTCCAGGGTGTACCCCGCCTTTCGCCCGTAGTCAGCTGGGATAGGCTCCAGCTTGCCTGCGACCCTGTAGAAGGATAAAGCGGCTAGAGATAATGAGATGAGACACACTATTGTTGTCGAACAATAGTGAACACACAAAAACTATGAAATAATATATGGAACATGTATAGAATTTTGTGGTAAACAAAAAAAAAGTGGGGGAAAAAACAAATATATTTCATATCTTAGATTCTTCAAAGTAGCCAGTGTTTACCTTGATGACACTTTGCACACTATTGGCATTATCTTAACCAGCTTCATGAGGGAGTAATTAACAGGTGCCTCATCAAAAGTTAATTAGTGCAGTTTCTTGCCTTCTTAATGCATTTGAGATCAAATAATAAATAATAATACAGTAAACAGCCCTATTCCATAACTGTAGTAATCCATATTATGTCAAGAGAAACGACATCCATCATTACTTTAAGACATGAAGTGACTTTTAATGAATAAAAATCCTAGTTGTGAATTTAGTGAGGAAATGCTGCTCCACTTGCTGGCGCGCGCGCTTGCACTTTTTAAACACCTGCCCGCCTTGTCACCATAGCAACAAGGAGACGCTGGAGCTGTTAGCATGGAGAATGGGTTTGCTTTATTATCACGACGCTGAAAACTCCACCATCATATCAACAATAAGGGGGGGAAATGAACAAGGAGCTAGTTTTTCTGTTCTCAAAATTAGCAACCTGCTTCTCACAGTAGCATTACCTAACTAACTGTTTTATCACGGCGACATTTTGTTAGCAGGCTAGCTACAGTAACTCCCATTAGCTAGAGTTAGCCACTGCAATAGTCATGACTGAGACTCGGGTTGTTCCAAGCGGAAAGGTTTATCGACAAATGTTTGACGCTCAGGTAAGATGTTTTAAAGAGGAATTTTAAAGCACTGCACTATTTTAATTTAGAGAACACAGTTTGAACGGACTGAATAAAAGCAGAGTGAAAAAACACCACTTAAAAGGTATTCATTTATCATTTCTTTTGCAGTAGTAGTACAACACAATATTAAAAATATAAACATCAACATGTCTTCACAACAACAAACATAGTCGAATTTTTTTTATCAACGTTTGTCTTTTTTTTAAATAAGATTTATTTATAAGATTATCAAAAATCTTATAACTTTTGCCAGCATTTCTCAGGAGAATAGCATTAATTTTACAGCATGGATAGCGATAACGACAGTGTTCACAGCGAAAGCGAGTTTTACTACCCTGAGGAAGAAGAAATAAAAGAAAACACTTCAGGAGAAAGCTAAAAACCTGTAATTTGCTAACACTGAGCAAAAACATGGCTGAATCCTGAATGACTCTTATTTGTATAAATAGGGGACTACATAGGCAGCAAAATGTTGTTTTCCTGCCATGGAAGTGCACTTGTATACCGAGGAGGAAGCCATTTGCATTACAGCCGTGAATGAGGCTCATCTCATCTCATCTCATCTCATTATCTCTAGCCGCTTTATCCTGTTCTACAGGGTCGCAGGCAAGCTGGAGCTTATCCCAGCTGACTACAGGCGAAAGGCGGGGTACACCCTGGACAAGTCGCCAGGTCATCACAGGGCTGACACAGACACAGACAACCATTCACACCTACAGTCAATTTAGAGTCACCAGTTAACCTTACCTGCATGTCTTTGGACTGTGGGGGAAACCGGAGCACCCGGAGGAAACCCACACGGACACGGGGAGAACATGCAAACTCCACACAGAAAGGCCCTCGCCGGCCCCGGGGCTCGAACCCAGGACCTTCTTGCTGTGAGGCGACAGCGCTAACCACTACACCACCGTGCCGCCCTGAATGAGGCTCCAAAATGGCATTAATTTTACAGCATGGATAGCGATAACGACAGTGTTCACAGCGAAAGCGAGTTTTACTACCCTGAGGAAAACAAAATAAAAGAGAACATTTCAGGAGAAAGCTAAAAACCTCTAACTTGCTAACAGTTTGATCTCATGAGTTAATGAGGCCCATTTTGGACCATGTTATCCTAATACATAATATTGCATTAGGTAAAAACTTTAAACCAGTACAATCTCTTCTTCAAAGTTTCACCAAATGGCTTTATTTATGCAATATAACGGTCATAATACTGTATAACTTTGGTCGAGCAAAAACATGGCTGAATCCTGAATGACTCCTATTTGTATAAATAGGGGACTACATACAGTAGGCGGCAAAGTGTAGTTTTTTTCCTGCCATGGAAGTGCACTTGTATACTGAGGAGGAAGCCATTTGCATTACAGCCGTGAATGAGGATTCAAAATGGCATTAATTTTACAGCATGGATAGCGATAACAACAGTGTTCACAGCGAAAGCGAGTTTTACTACCCTGAGGAAAACAAAATAAAAGAGAACATTTCAGGAGAAAGCTAAAAACCTCTAACTTGCTAACAGTTTGATCTCATGAGTTAATGAGGCCCATTTTGGACCATGTTATCCTAATACATAATATTGCATTAGGTAAAAACTTTAAACCAGTACAATCTCTTCTTCAAAGTTTCACCAAATGGCTTTATTTATGCAATATAATGGTCATAATACTGTATAACTTTGGTCGAGCAAAAACATGGCTGAATCCTGAATGACTCCTATTTGTATAAATAGGGGACTACATACAGTAGGCGGCAAAGTGTAGTTTTTTTCCTGCCATGGAAGTGCACTTGTATACTGAGGAGGAAGCCATTTGCATTACAGCCGTGAATGAGGATTCAAAATGGCATTAATTTTACAGCATGGATAGCGATAACAACAGTGTTCACAGCGAAAGTGAGTTTTACTACCCTGAGGAAGAAGAAATAAAACACTTCAGGAGAAAGCTAAAAACCTGTAACTGTTGCTAACGCCGAGCAAAAACATGGCTGAATCCTGAATGACTCCTATTTGTATAAATAGAGGACTACATAGGCGGCAAAATGTAGTTGTTTTCCTGCCATGGAAGTGCACTTGTATACCGAAGAGGAAGCCATTTGCATTACAGCCGTGAATGAGGATTCAAAATGGCATTAATTTTACAGCATGGATAGCGATAACGACAGTGTTCACAGCGAAAGCGAGTTTTACTACCCTGAGGAAAACAAAATAAAAGAGAACATTTCAGGAGAAAGCTAAAAACCTCTAACTTGCTAACAGTTTGATCTCACGAGTTAATGAGGCCCATTTTGGACCATGTTATACATAATATTGCATTAGGTAAAAACTTTAAACCAGTACAATCTCTTCTTCAAAGTTTCACCAAATGGCTTTATTTATGCAATATAACGGTCATAATACTGTATAACTTTGGTCGAGCAAAAACATGGCTGAATCCTGAATGACTCCTATTTGTATAAATAGGGGACTACATATAGTAGGCGGCAAAGTGTAGTTTTTTTCCTGCCATGGAAGTGCACTTGTATACCGAGGAGGAAGCAATTTGCATTACAGCCGTGAATGAGGATTCAAAATGGCATTAATTTTACAGCATGGATAGCGATAACAACAGTGTTCACAGCGAAAGCGAGTTTTACTACCCTGAGGAAGAAGAAATAAAAGAAAACACTTCAGGAGAAAGCTAAAACCTCTAACTGTTGCTAACGCCGAGCAAAAACATGGCTGAATCCTGAATGACTCCTATTTGTATAAATAGGGGACTACATAGGCAGCAAAATGTTGTTTTCCTGCCATGTAAGTGCACTTGTATACCGAGGAGGAAGCCATTTGCATTACAGCCGTGAATGAGGCTCCAGAATGGCATTAATTTTACAGCATGGATAGCGATAACGACAGTGTTCACAGCGAAAGCGAGTTTTACTACCCTGAGGAAAACAAAATAAAAGAGAACATTTCAGGAGAAAGCTAAAAACCTCTAACTTGCTAACAGTTTGATCTCACGAGTTAATGAGGCCCATTTTGGACCATGTTATCCTAATACATAACATTGCGTTAGGTAAAAACTTTAAACCAGTACAATCTCTTCTTCAAAGTTTCACCAAATGGCTTTATTTATGCAATATAACGGTCATAATACTATAACTTTGGTTGAGCAAAAACATGGCTGAATCCTGAATGACTCCTATTTGTATAAATAGGGGACGACATACAGTAGGCGGCAAAGTGTAGTTTTTTTCCTGCCATGGAAGTGCACTTGTATACCGAGGAGGAAGCAATTTGCATTACAGCCGTGAATGAGGATTCAAAATGGCGGCTCGGCTCGGTTTTCCCTTTCGGGCGCTCCTGGTTTCTGTTAGAATTTGGTAAATAAATAAATTACCAGCTTAAGGTCGGTCCGTATGGTGAAATACCGTGACCTCTGCCCAGAGGGCCTCGCTCAGTACTTTCAAGACCTCGGTCACAGTATTTCACGATACGGCTCTCCCAGCTGGTAAATAACATTATATATTTTTGCTTGTGCTATACTATACGGCCAAAGGTTTTGGACACCTGTCCATCACACCCATATGTGCTTTTGAAACATCCAATACCAGATTTACCCCCTTTGTGGTTATCATAACCTCCACTCTTCTGGGAAGGCTTTCTGGAGATTGTGGGGATTTGTGCTCATTCAGCCGCACGAGCATTAGTCAGGTCAGGTACTGATGTAGAGTGATGAGGCCTGGTGTTCAGTCCATGTTCCACTTCATCCAAAAGGTGTTCAGTGGGGTTGAGGTCAGGGTTTTCTCCAGACCACTCAAGTTCTTCCACGCCATCCTTGGCAAACCGTGTCTTCATGGAGCACTCATACTGGAAGAGGTTTTGGTCCCTTGGTTTCAGTTAAGGGAAATTGTGATTCTTCAGCATACAAAGACAAATTATAAAATTGCGTGCTTCCAACTTTGTGGCAACAGTTTGGGGAAGACTAACATATGGGTGTGATGATCAGGTGTCAACAAATATTATAGCGTCTCTCTCTCCCTACCCCCTTGCTTCTCTGTCTGTGTCTTTGGTTCCAGTGTAGCCTACTTGACAATAAGTATATTGTAATTATGCTGGTCTGACGATTGTGGAGTGTGTGCAGTCCTGGATGGCATTACACATGATTTCACATTCATTCATTAAAGTCAATCTGGAATGAATTAAACAAAATGAACATGTATTAAATTTAATAAATCAAATTTATATGAGTCATTTGTGAAAGGAAAGTCCAAGCTAAAGTGAAAGGTAAGATGTATAAGACAGTAGTGAGACCAGCTGTGATGTACAGATTGGAGACCGTACCCTTAACGAAGAGACAGGAGGCAAAGTTGGAGGTGGCGGAGTTGAGGATGTTAAGGTTTGCAATGGGAGTGACAAGGTTGGACAAGATAAGGAATGAGCACATCAGAGGGACAGCACATGTGGAGAGCTTGGGAATTAAGCTAAGAGAGATGAGACTGAGATGGTACGGGCACATCCTGAGAAGAGATGCAGAGCATGTTGGGAGGAGAATGTTGAGGATGGAGCTGCCAGGCACACGAAAATGAGCAAGGCCAAAGAGGATGTGGTGGAAAGAGGACATGAAAGTGGCAGGTGTGGTAGAGAAGGATGCGGAAGACAGGGAGCAATGGAGATGAAAGATCTGCTGTGGCAACCCCTAATCGGGAGCAGCCAAAAGAAGATGAAGATACAGTACCGTACAAAAAATCTTAGGCACCCTATTTTGTCATACAAACGTTGTTAAAGATTTATATTTTATGACTTCTACATTATCGAGTCAGTA